>NW_010138591.1:22500-45621 GCF_000699245.1 Pterocles gutturalis
GTGCATTGTACTTGTCATTAGTTACCAAATTGGAAGATACTTGGTCTGTTTTTTCAGCTCTATGGGGGTTAAAAAAAAAAAATCTGTCTCCCAGTTAAATCACTAGCATCCATTTTATCTGCCTGCAAGTGTCAGTGCGGTGGCTTGTGCCCTGTTTCCAGGGCGTTTTGTTCTTCAGAAGAAATGACAGGTGTGAATGTTCTTGTGTCCTCAAAGCCAATACTACAGCTCAGTTGCCTGGATAACAGGGAATTGACTTTGTGGGTTGTAATTCAAAATGATTCATAAGCTATGAAGTACCTCAACGTGAACTCAGTCTATCGTAGCAACAGCCAGTTTTCAGTGACTTTTTTTAGCTTAGAAGTGAACATGATGTGAAGTAACCTTTTGCTAAGCCACCTCCTTCCCTCAGTGCTTGTGTAACTCTAAGTCTCAGACGCTCACTCTGAAGCTTAGCCCCTTCAGTTATGTTCCTCACATGTGCTTTAAATGCTAAAACTGTTCAGTATCACCCAGTTGGTAGTTGCAGTACTGTGTAACTACAGGTATATCAATTACTATGTAATACTCTGTTTCCAGTAATGCAAACGCTTGTAATTACTTGAATAAGTTTTATTTGAACTATGGATACTTTTTTTACACTGAAGGAATATTTAAATGGAACCTTATTTGCATTTTCTGCTAAATCTAAGCTTAAATCTGGGCCCGTGTACAAAATCCAAAGCTGTCTTATCCTTACTGACTTGGTTATTTTTCTACATTTGCAGTGTAACTTCTTGTCACATACTTCTGCATTGTTGAATATTTTCTATCCTTTTATAGTCTGTTTCCTTTCCATCTCAGCACTATTCTTGGGTCTGATTTTTAACAAATGTAATGTGTCTGCCCTAAACTATAGTGTGGGCAGACAGATGAAATAGCAGTAAATTGTCTTAATTTCTCTTTGAAGCACTACAGTACTTTCTTTTTGAGTCTGTTTAAATAGTTGTGCCATGAAATGCATCTTATACAGCCACTCTGGATAAGCAATATATTGTACTGTAAATATAGCAATTGCTGTCATAACTTGGAGCTAAAATGTCTGGATGGTAACTAGTGCCTGTCTAACATGAATTGGAAAAGAGCATAGGTCTTCATCCTAAGGTGCTGTTTCAAATGAAATATTTCTTATTTTGATTCCGGGAAATTGTGAAATACTGTGGATAAAATGTTGCTATGCTACATTGAGATCCAAACAGCGATTTTTAGTTTCTCTGTAAAGGATATCCATAAAATTCAGTGGTTTTGGTTTTCAATGTAATTGTAAATATGTGAAATTGTTTGTGTCTTTGTGTCTGAAATGAAATTTAATGTGGTGATAGTAGGGACTGAGAGGGAGGGAGAGGATATGCAACAAGATGCCACTAGTTTTCCTTGATTGAAACCCCCTGCGGATTAGGGAGGGGTGTGAATTGCAGCCTGGCTGAGCTGTTGGAAATGAATGAAAATTAATGGGATGGGCATCAACCTCACAAGTGAATGACTGAATAAATGCAATAAAAGGCTAATAGACAACACTATTACTCTGTTCATCACTTTGATTATGGATTTTTTTTTTTTGTTATAAGTTGGAGTACATGCATTATGTAATTTGTAAAATGATGCTGTAGTGGAGACCTTGCTACAACACTATGAAAAATTTTCCCTTGTTGTGAGATAGGAGGTTTGTAGAATAGTGAGATTCTTTCGTATGTTGAATCTTAATCTGTTCCTAATGGTGGGAGTGCTGAAGTAATGTATCTCACTGTGATCTGGTACTTCGGTATTTGCATAAAATGGCAGTTCTGTATATTCTTTTGGCTAACTGTAAATATAAATGTTTCATATTAGCATAGTTGAATTTTTGAGGTACAGCCATTTGTGTGAGATTAGAAAAGACAACTTTATTTCTAAGAACTTGTAAAAAAAAAAAGTATTTTCAATAAAATTCCCTACCTCACCTCTATTGTGCAGAAATTATCCCATTTTCCTATGTTTAATTTTCCAACTTCATTTTTAAACACAAAGAAGATCCCTTTTCTGTTATTGGCAAAACATTGTGTTTTTTATCAGATCAATCAAATATTCCACTTTCACGTGGAATGCTTGTAAGTCTGAAGTCTAATTTGTTTCCTTTGCTTCCTTTCCATTGTAGTGATCAGTTACTGATACCTGAAAAGCAAATTCTATAAAATTGATGCTGTCTTAAGCTGCTCCCTTGCTCTACCCTGGGGTGTAGAATCTGTACCCGGTAATTTTGTGGTATATAGTAGTTGGCCGTGCCTCGTTTTTTTATTTCTTTTTTTAGCAGTGGGGGGAAGGGGCGAGAGGGTGGGTGACAAGAGCATACCACTGGATCAGTGTAAGGCTTTAAGGGGAAAGGTTCTTGATCCTTGTTTTGCAGTGGAGGGGACTGAGCAAACACTTTACTTTCTTTAATTGGGATGTCAATGCACATTCCCCTGATGGGTTCTAAAAATAAATGCCTTAAAAGACTTGGAAGTTTTGCCAAGCTGAACTTGCTAATTTATTCCTCCTTTCTCTGAAATACTTAACTCATTACAACTTTAAAAAAAAAAAAAAAAAAAGCCAGGAGTGTTCTCTCCCATTGCTATGGGGAGTGACTGTTTCTCTGTCTTCTGAGGTGGATATAGCAAACCCAAATATTTTTTTTTTTTACTGTCAAGGTTTCAGTACTTGAGTTTCCTGCACTTAGGATGACAGCATTTTTCCTACCATAGTTCAGAGATTTGGTAGTCTTTGACAAGACCTGTAAAATTCACTTTCTTGTGGGTTCCTGTGGGAAGGGGAAAGTAGGGGAGAAAAGGCACGCTGCTGTGCATACTGGAAGCCATTCCCTGGGAGAACTCTTCTTCTTTTTTACTTACGTGCTAGAACCAGAGTGTTGATAGGAGGGTTGTAGAAGATGGCACCAGTTAAAAAAAAGTGGAAAAAGCACTAATTTTGAACCCAACTAATCTCAAAAGGCTGTGGGTTTTCTGGGCTTGATGTCTGCTTCCTTGAGAAGAAAAGCTGATGCATGTATTTTGAGATGCAAATTTTTAGATCATGTTGTTTGTTAAGACCAGTGTAAAATAGTGAGGTTGGCATGGCTAAGAACCCTCCTTTTTCCTGAGATTTGAGCAATTGCTCAGAGCTTTAAGTATTGCTGCGTACAAGAAATATTAGGTGTCCCCTACAACAGTAAAAGGGCACTGTCTTTTCAGGTTTTCAAATTTAAGCTCCAAATCTTGAGGAAACTTGGCATCACAGCAAAGTGGTCAGTCATACATACTACTTGGCAGCCGGCATACTTTGTCATGGGTTCTTCACTAGAAATGAAAACTGTAGTCTTTAAAACAGTAAGGCTTGCCCTGCTCAAATACTATAATTAAAAGTATGACCCTCCTCACTGAGTCACTTTTCATTGAAAATAAAGGTTTTTCAAGAAGGTTTTTAAGGTTTTGCACCCTTTCCCCTTATTCCATTAGATACCTTACTACAGGTATCTGAATTACCTGGATTCAGATGTCAAAATCTATGATCCCATCAAGAAATATGCAAAGTCAGACTTGTTTAGAGGATGTTGTACTAGGCTGGACTCAGCCAAGCGACCCAAGGCACCCTAAACCAACATACTTGTGTAATCGCATCTCCCCTGTTCTCCAGGATGATTTAGCTGAAATACCTTTGTTGGAAGTGTTGGCTTTGAACAACCACCTCATTCTTTAAGTCTGGCTAAACAAAAGCAAAAATGTGCTTTTACATTTGGATTAAAAACTCAGGTTAATGCTTTACTAATCTTTAAGTTGAAGACTAATTTTAGTGTAATTAGCTGTATTAAACATTTAAATTGCAAATAACTCATAATTTTAATGTTGGAGAACTCGGACCTTAACAAAATGTTAGTTTTGCTTATAAGACACATAAATAAGGAGGGGGCTTTGTAATTCTGACATTTTTTAATTAAGTGTATATCCTAGAGCGTTCCCGTTCTTTCCCTGCTTATGACCATCAGCTCAGTTTCATTTCACGGTAAATAAATCTCATATTTACTTTGCAGCGTTGTTGGAGACACTACCTTAATCTGAGAAGAACTAATATATATCATGAAAATATGTACATCCTGCCTGAGTTCATATGCCAGGGCTCCTCCCTTTATTCTGCAAGGTACTTTAACTGGAAGATACTCATGTGAAGATATTTTAAGGTGAAGTTGCTATGGATTTTTTGGCATGAGGACCAACTGGTATTCCTCAGAATGGGACTGTTTACTGTTTGAACTTTGAAGATGACTGTGATGTTAGGATTTCTCTTATACTTGCATAATGTTCTGTCATTGTTATGTGACATTATACCTACAGAAACTATTAATAAAGAATTTTGCTAGAAGTACTGATTTCTCTTTGCTTTTATAAAGTTTAGACCAATTCTCTGAAGTCAGACTACTGGGATGAAATAAAGTTTGAAAGCTATTTAAGTAGCTAAAATGTTTAGTACTCTGGGGAAAGTTGATTTTCTATAAAACTTAGAATTTCTTTCCTTTTTGTAAAACACAGATTTTCATATTACTGCTGGCACTGAAGTCAGGGCCTTGAATTCTTGAGAACTTGGCCCTTAACAGTTGCAGGGCTGAGGTTTACTGCAGCTCTTCCTGAAGCCTAGGTGCTCACAAAGGCATAAGGTTCACTGCATTTTGATGTGGGCAAACCAATTTTTGGTTTCTACAATGTCTGATTCCTGTGAAATCTGAAAAATACACAGCAGAAGCCTTATCAGAAAGAGGACAGTCTAAATACTAATACCTGTTTTTGTTGTTGTTGTTTTATTAGTAGATAATAATGTCCTTCATATTAATTTTGTGTAGTTAGTAGTAGCTAGTTTTACTAACTGTAAAAATAATATTCACAGTGCAGATGGAGACTGTTACATGTCATTTAATGCCAGTGCTCACTCAAGTGTTTCTCAAAACAGTTCAAGTTTCAGAATCAAAGTTGCTGCTCTATTTCAGATTAAGGATATTGAAAAATAGCCCTAGACTGTCTAGTGATTCAAACAGCATTTCATAGCGTTGGCAAACAAGAGAAAGGTAATGTTCCGATGCTTTTGCTGCTCTGTATCAGCAAACAGAAGGGTGAGAGTTACAAGACATCACTCTGAACACAGGAGACATGCCACTCTGTGATGAAAGAGGAGGTTCGGTGGGGGGGATACAGTGTGTATCAGTACCTGATGGGGGGAGTGAGGGAGAGCCAGACTCTTCAGTGTTACTACTGACAGGACAAGAGGCAATGGGCACAATTTGACCTACAAGACAGTCTGTTCGAACATAAAAACATTTTTACTGTGAAGGTGGTTGATGACTAGAACACGTTGCCTAGAGAGGCTGGGGAGTCTCCATCCTTGGAGATACTCAAAGCCAACTGAACAGGGGCCTGAGCAACCTGCTTCAGTCAGCCCTGCTCTGAGCACAGGGCTTGGACCAGAACAGCTGCAGAGGCCCCTTCCAACCTCAACCATTCCATGACCTGTCTGTAAAATGCACTGCTTCATTGAGCAGAGTCAGTCACAAAGTTTAGATTCATAGTTCTAGCCAGACTAGGAAATGGTCTTTATGTAACCTTAATAAAGATGCACGTGTACACCTGGGTATCTTGTGTCATTATCATGACAATATCTTGTAGTAATACTGCACCTCAGTAACAAAGAACTGATATACATATGCAAAAACTAGTTATTTTTTTTATCAGCTAAAAATTAAAGGCCCTGTATAGCTAAATAAAAACTTCAGTACATTTAATGCCCATATAGTTATGTGGTTTGAGGTTCCTAATGGATCATCACAGCCACACTCAGGTACAAGTTAGAGTAGAGCTTTCACAGAGCTTTCAGCACCTGCAATGCTTTCTGCCAATACCATGTGTTCCACAGACTTTTACAGACATTGGCATTCCGACATTTTACAGACAAACTGTCATCCCAACTTACCTTGCCTGTCACGTACCAGTGATGGCGACAGGTGTTTCTTTTCCCTTTAAGTCTCTCTAAATACAACCAGACGTGGCCCTGTGTTCACAGTGAAGGAATGCCCAATCCAACGAGCACAGACATTGCAAAAAATGTTACTTTACTCATACTGCTGTCTAATAATAGACTCCTTGTACACCGTTGCTCTCTAGTAATTTCTGCTGTCACTTTTAAGTCCAGTTCCTTCTGATCTTTTTTCACATGTAGAAGTTTTTTATATGGAAAATTTATACTCATTTGGCAAGAGTTTTGAAAAATTCATTGGCTTCCTTTCACAAAGGGATGGTCCAGCAACTGCAGAGCAGAAGGGCGTTCATGTTGATCTCTGCGTTGAGGGTTTGAAAAATCAATACATAAAATGAATATGCATGACCATGATGTAATTGTTTGTATAATCTAAACACAAACTTAGCTTTTTTTTTCTCATTTCTCCAGTCATTACTCATTTTTAGGATTTTTTGATAAAGCTGGTAGAAGGGAAGGCAGGATTTATGGGAAGAGACTGCTGGAATTTATGAATTATAAAACTGAAATATTTTATTATTACATAAATCAGTCTTTGTTCCTCTAAATTCCTTGCAAAACTTGGAATAATTCTGCTAATGTGGCTGTTTCAGGTGCACCAAAAATGTATTTATGGAGGGTAACAATTATTTGTTTGATCTTGTGTCACTCAGGCTGTTCTGTCATCTCCAATCAATGCCATGCATGTTAAGGAGCCCATATGCAATTAAAGTACTGTAATTACAATATTGGCTTGCTAGAGCCAAGAGCTTTGGGCTTTTTCAACCCTCAATTTGTAGAAACAAAAACAGGGGAAAAAAGGACACTGATTAATTAAAAAATAAACTAATGGGGAAGATGGGATAAGGGAGGAGTTTATATTTAGGACATGGTGAGATCACACATTAGAACTTTTCCACCACAGGTGCATCCTCACTTCTGGAAAGTTAAATACTGTATTCGAAAAGGTAAATGCTTCCTTCTACCTAACTATTCCTTCTACCTTTTCAACACCATTCTCCCTGAATCAAAATATACATGATGTTGCTGTATACAGTTCACAATTTTTCTGGTTATTGTTATATGGTCCACAGGAACTGTAACCATACCATAACAATTCTAATCTAGGGGTTAGAAATCAGGTTTCCTGCCTCCATGACCACTGCCATACCCACTCAATAACATGCTTCTCTCTAGTGCTCAAATTTGGTCTTTGGAGACATGTAAAATGCTGCTATTAATTTTATAAAGACTACCTGTAGAGGTCAGGGACTTAGCTCTTGAAATTGATAGTCCATTTAAGCATTTGGGACAAAGCTGGTATTTAAAACAAAACAAACATCACTAAAATAATTCTTATAATGGGTGAATGCTAGTGTTTTGGTTTTTTAATACAGAAAACTTTATGTTTCAAATAAATATGTATTTTCTGGACTGGAAATGATAATAGAGTTTTCTACTGGAGAAGATAAGAATTAAGTGAAAGCTCTTTCATTTAGAATATTGTCTTCAAAACAACTTGCCTGACGTAAGCCAGACTCAGCCAATGTGGTAGTGGAACAGCAAGACACATCAAAGAAATTTATCAAACATTTTGTCTAAAACTCAATGATGCCATATTTCTGCATGAAAATTACTGTGAAAGTAAATGGTGAGTATAAGGCATCTAAAAAGAGAATTTGTAAGGGGTTTTTTATACCATTATAGAGAGTAAAGCTCTTTTAGGTCTACTATTATTTAAAAGCTTTCCTGAAATGTTGAAAAACATATGAATTTACAATACAGTCATATCTACCATATAAGAGGTAACCTAAGTTCCCATCAACAATCTTGGTGATACAAACTGTCTGCATTTTTCCTTTCATTTTTCAGTTAAATAACTGCATACCTGGTTAAGCATGCGTGCACAAAATCCACTGCAGTACCGGAGAATCGATCAGGCAGGGAAGGCATCAGTCCCCTGTGAGCCCCAATATAGAACATGGCTGCTATCCTGTCCATGGAAGCCAGCGGTGGTTTTCCTGTTGCCATCTCAAATACGGTGCAGCCAATGCTCCAGATGTCTGATTTTCTTCCATATCCAGATTCATTTATAACTTCTGGTGCCATCCAGTATGGAGTCCCATGCACAGACTTGAGTGTCTCGCTCTGTGTGCCACTGAGGCTCACCCAGGCTAAACGCCTGGCACAGCCAAAGTCGATTAGCTTTACTATACCATTGGGCATGAGCATAACATTATTGCCTTTGATATCTCTATGTACCACACAATTGGTATGTAAATAGGCAACCCCTTGTAGAATTTGTTTTGTATATTTACAAAGGACAATTTCTGGCAATGGACCAAAACGATTAATAATACTAGAAATTGAGCCACCAGGAACAAACTCCATAAAAATGCTTAAAATGTTGTCTTCCAGACAAGTTCCTAAATAAGTTACAATATTGACATGCTTCAATGTCTTCAAAAGATCAACTTCCTCATGAAACTTCTGATATTCCTTTTCTGTAGTGAGTTGATCTGATGTATCCAAAACAACCTGTTTTACAGCTATTAATTGTCCCTGGCTTGTCAGACCGCAGTATACCTACAATGAAACTAGCATTTATTAAAAGGAAACATGAAATAAAACTGAATATTTACTTATTTTAAATAATATTTTTGTGTTTGTCATGTTTGGTGTCTCATTGTACAATCCAAAATATTTATTTGTTGAATAGGACAACAGCCAGTTTTAAGGTAAGATGTAGCTCAAAGATCTCTTAACATAGTCAGTAACTTACTGTGCCATAGGCTCCCTTTCCGAGGACTTCACCTCTTGTCCACGTGATAGGGTCTTTGTTAGTTAAACTGCTTCCTGGTAATTTAGTAGATTCCTCAAAATTTAACAGGGCACTTTCTTCACTTGATGTCAAAGAGGCTTTACTGTAACTCTGCTTGAAAGATGATGTTCAGTGTGGGGAGAAAGCAGGGAGGAAAAGAAAGGCTTCATATTATCCTTACATTTTTTATAAGGAGTAATTTTTACATAGCACAACCCTTCTCTATAGATTTACACACACACACACATATATATATATATATATATACACACATTGCTCATCGATACAATTGCTACACTAAGTAGCACTATGTAAATAATTGCAATACTGTATCACAACAGTGCATAACAAGAAGATTACAGCATGCCATCTTTTTCCATTGACAGGAAGACAGACAGAAGTAACACTTAAAATAGCAGGATATACGTCTGCTTACTACTTTTTTTGTCATGTCAGTACAGTTTGCTAAGCTGAAGGGTGACTATTGCCTTGCTCTAGGTAATGTATGTAACCCAAATCTGATGAAAACAATTTGGACATGACTTCACAGGAAGAAGAGACTGCTTCAGAAAGATGGTGATAATTACTCCATCTGGCCATGGATCTCCCTAGGAGAAGTGAGACTGGAGGTATAATTGGCACCTGTGTCTTCAGAAGCATAAGGAAGTGTATCAAAATGCAGTGAAAGATATGACCTTATAAATTTGTACTTTAAATAGATAAAAATCTAACAGGGCCAAGGAGAAGCAGTAGTGGTAGATAAGCACCTTAGTAAGTGAAGGCTCTTAACTGAGTTGGGAATCAAAATCTAAGCTTCTGTGCTAGAGGTTTTGATTAAACATTAATTAACCAGCCTTAAGTCTGTCTGATGAGCCAATACTTGTAGTCCATAAATAGAAAAGTATCTGCTTGCATTCAGAGATTCAAGGAAATTGCCTGTTTGGATATACAAGAACCATTTGTGGTGTCTTTTCACACTCCTTAGGTGTCAAGAGCTCAAGAGCTTTTCCCTTGCTCCAGCACCTTTTTATATATGCTCTTCAGTTGAAACAGCCTCTCCTTTTTATTCACTACAAATTCTCAATTTATCTTGACCCATCCTATAAGCCTTGATAGCTATTCCTGTCATGCCTTAGTATAATCTGGCTTGTATCCTGACATGCACGGATGTAACACGGGTATCTTCAACTGAGCACTGGAAGAATCAGAAAAGAGACTTGATCATTAATGAGCACATATTTCCTATCTTTCATCCCAACTTGTGTTGAAGCATCACTCAAAAGAGCTAGAAAGTTACGCTAAATTACTCTTACCTTCTCTAGAGCACTATTTACTATTGCTCCATCTCCATTCATCGTATTTTCTTCTTCTTTAGTATGTGTGTTTTGCAGTTTAGAACCTGTATTTTTTGTTGTTGAAGAGTTGATGTCTTTTTCTTCAAGCATTAGCAATTCTTTGTCCAGACAACAAAGTAACTCATCACTCACATCCTTATTATCTGCCCAGGACAAAGTGTTTTGACTTGTCTGGAAACTGGGGCTTGTAATATTTTTTGTCTGAATCACTGAAGGCTGAGTCAATTCATTTGCCAAACCACTGTTTTGAGGTGTGTATGCCCAACTGCAATTTAATTTTTTTGTAGGGGATTGACATTCCAGTTTATCTGAAAAGGGCAAAGCTTCACATTTATTTATAGACTTGAAGGAGGGCTGGTCTGATTCCAGGCTTTTGCAGCCATCCATATCCATCCTGCACTGGGGTACACAAATGGTCTGGTCTGTTGTTAGTAGACTGCTGCTTAGAGCAACACATTCTCCGTAGTCTTCATCACTGAACTGAAGAACATTCTGGCTACAGATAGATTTCTGATGGCTGGATATATCCTGGCTGTCTAAAGCATGCTCCAAAGAACCTTCTTTAATAGTTGATAAATTTGAATTTGAAACAAAAATATTTTGCTTAGTTGATTGTGAAAGCTCTTCTAAAAATGTAAGCTGATGATCTGTGTCTTCATTCAACAATGTCATGCTCCTTGAAGTGTTTATTTGACAACCTGAATCAGAAGTTATTCCATTATCTTGCTCTGTGTTGCTGTCCCTCAACTTGGTACTTCTGTCCTTTGGAATTAAACCTTTCTGCTTTTGTTTAGTGACAGGTACGGTCTTCTTTGGCTTAGAACAGGTTCTCTTTTGAGTATTTCTTACTCGGCTGTTCTCTCTCCCTTTACTGCAGGTAGATCTGCAAGTGCTAGCAGTGCAGCTCCCAGATGGAGCAGAACAAACTTCTCTACAAAAACTGTTCTCACGTTGATTGAGCTCACGTGTGTGGGAATAGACAGGAGTTCCAAACATTTCATAAATACCCGGGCCTTCATCATTTGAATTTATTTTCTTGAACATGTCACTGTATTTCAGATGAACAAAATCTGAAGCAGACTGTCCATGTGGTAGAGAAAGTGGAGTAACAGGTTTCTTTAAGATAACTGAATTTTTGCAACTGCAGGAGAAACTTTGCTTTTTAGGTTTCTGAGCAAAATGGCATTTGTCTGCTGGAGGGGTCTTTTTTTGACACTTCAGGGAAATCTCAGACTCTACATGTGGCAGTTTCAAAGATGGAAAAATCTGACTCTTAGCATTACATTTTCTGGAAATCTCATCAGAAACTATTAAGTCTTCAGATTTCTTTATCTTGATACTCGTTTTAGACTTTGATGAATATTTATTTCTCTTCATCTTTATTTTACTTTTGTCGTTTTCTTTGCGAGCGAGAATGTTGAAGCTCTGAGTAACATGAGGAGGCAGGCTACGAATGATACCCTTTTTTGTGGCAGGTTGTTTAGTAATGTGTCGTTCCATAGCTGGTTCTTGTTCAGAGAATGTAACATGAACAACAGGTACAAGCTCACTTTGGTCTTTTGAAGCTGCTTCTGATGTTGCTTCTTTTTCTATTTCAGAGTCAAAGAGACAAACGTTATTTTCTGTCTGTTTTTCAGGATGATCTTGCACTTCTACTCTGGGAATTACTGCAGCTACAGAATTATCTTCTAAGGCATAGTAGGCCTCTATCACTTCATTTTCACAGGAAGAAGCTAAATCATGATTGTCAAGCAGAAAGTTCGCACTCTCAGCATCTTCCTGTGCTCTATAATGCAGTATCACCTCTGTTGCATTTCCTCCTTCTAGGCCAGTTCTACAGGAATTCTCTGCTCTTTTATCCTTACTGCCAGCTCTCGAGGCATCTGTGTTGCTTGACACTGTAAATGTTGTCTGAACTGTAAATATGTCACAGTTTATCAGAGCAGTACTTGAGCTCAAGTAGGGATGACTATCATCACAGAAACTGGCTTGGGTCATAAGGTTCTTAGAAGCCACTGAAAACTGGTACTTCATCTGGTCATTCTGTTCAGTACTGGTGGCTGCATCAGCTTCCTTCCATTTCAAATTGCTTTGAATTTCTTCTTTCTTGTTGGTAGGGTACTTAAAATAGTTACTCATGCTGAAGTAGTACAGGTCTTTCATTGGAGTGAATTTATCAGAAAGAGTAGCCACGATCAGGTTTGATGACTTTTCAGTTTGCCTTTTTAACAGATTGTCTAACTGATACTGATAAAATTTAGTAACTGCTTTTATAGGCTGAGGAATAGAGTTCATAATATTAAAAATATTTCTGATGTTGGTGCTTTCATTGACAACATTATCTTCTAGAGGAGCAAGATGAATCGTTCTTACAGGCTGAAATGTCACTGGTGGCAAACGAAACTGTAATTTCCATTAAAAGCATTAATAATGTGCTACACAGATTCAGGTAAAATCTAATCACTAGGAACGAAATAGACTAAAAAAAAGAAAATCAGAAAAGGATTATTCTTGTATATATTCCCATATTTAACTTAATATGAAGGGTAATATCAAAACCTTGAGAAAATACATTAATTTTCTTACATCCATACATTAATTTTCTCACATCCAGCATTATTTCTAAGTATTTCATTGTACAGAAAGTGGAATCCTTTGCTATAAGGTATAAGTCATTCACCATGATTTGAAAATAATAAGCTTTGTCCACACATACAAACCGTCTTGTCAGTTATTAACTACGTCTTATACCACATAGCATGTTTGCTACAGGAATTCAAAGGCTGGTCAGTGCCTTCAAGTGCCAAAGTTCCTTTCTTACTGTTCACTCTCACTGAACAACAGCGTGACTCTTATGTTGACATTTAAAGTCTTTTTATGTAACCCTCCAAAGTGTACTGACATCTGTAATTATATTCTTAATGGAACCAGATCTCAGGTAAACAATTTTTAAAAAGCAAAAGCTAAAATATTATAACAATGTTATTTTATCCATAGAGAAAACTACTATTACAAATTATTTATAGGTTTTAAAATACATTATTATGGAATCATAAAATGGTTAGGGTTGGAAGGGACCTTAGAGATCATCAAGTTCCAACTCCAGGTAGGGGGCATCCACAGCTGCTCTGGGCACCTTGTGCCCGTGTCTCACCACCCTCACAGTAAAGAATTTCTTCTTAATATCTCATCTAAATCTACCCTCTTTTAGCCTAAAACATTACCCCTCATCCTATCCCTCCAACCCCTCATCAAGAGTGCCTCTCCATCTCTCCTGTACTGGAAGTTAAGTACTGGAAGCTGCTCTAAGGTCTCCCTGGAGCCTTCTCTTCTCCAGGCTGAACAACCGCAACTCTTTGATCCTGTCCTCATATGGGAGGTGCTCCAGCCCTCTGACCATCTTTGTGGCTCTCCTCTGGACTCCAACAGGTCTGTATCTTTCTTTAGCTGGGAGCCCCAGAGCTGGATGCAGTACTCCAGGTGGGGTCTCATGAGAGCAGAGTAGAGGGGGAGAATCACCCTGAATCTAAAAATATAGCTCTTCCATATGTTTAGTGTACTCTTATAAAATTCCATAAACAATGCTATATAGGCCACAGATTTAGCTCACAGAGTTTTAAGAGCATTGGAAGATAGCACAGTCTGCACTTCACTGTCAGTGAAGTTAAATGGGCAGCTACGCAAAGGCCATTTTTCTACAGCAGCTGACAGAGAAGCTTCTTCCCAACTCATGACTTGAAAGGTACTGTACATCTTTGAAAGAAAACAGACCTGAGAATTAGAGTACTTTGTTGTGATTATTCAGATTAATACTAAGAATAATTTTCTGAAAATAAATATTCTGGTTTTTATTTTATAGGAAATGGAGAAAAAAAATCTTGAATATACTATACATATTTATGCAAATGAATGCAATAGAAATAAGCAGAGTCATATGCTCTGAGTACTCATTTGCATGTCTATATTAAACATCAGTTTGCAATCTGCAGGAAATTTTTGTTTGCATTCCAAGGGCAAACTGAGGTTTGAATGTGCCAGGAAAAGCAATGAGTGCTGTTTTGAAATTTACAGTTCTGAAGGCTTTGTCTAGTCTGCATGGCTTTAATATGAATGCTCAGTTTATCCCAAATGATACGCCTCTACAAATCATCAGAGCCTAAGATGTGAAATAAAGCTGTATTAAATCACACTGCGGTCAGCTAAATTATTTTTCTAAAACGTTTCCCTCCATTTGAAATGTTTTTCCATAGCCCTTTTTATGATCTTCTGTCAGAACTGTTGCTATTACTTTTATACTTTTTTTTTTTTCCTGTGTATTTTTTCCTACTGTATTTTTCCTGGGTATTTTTTCCTATTGTATTCTGTAGTGGGTTCACTAAAGTATGCAACTGATTCAATAAATCAAATCTTTTGTACAAAGGGCTATTAATTAATATCCATAAAGAACAAATTATCTTTTTTCTAAATACAGTATATATGATCTTTCGTAACTTTTAAGGCTCAAGTGGTGTGGAGCACTGATTCCTGTAAAATTGCTAGCTTGTCTGTAAGTACAAAAGCAGCTATAAAACCTGTTTTGTCAGGAATCCTATTCACACTTATCACAAAATTTCATGTCAAATATGTTTAATCCTAAGACCTTATTTTTTATTTGCTAACACAATAAATTTCAGCAATCATATCAAGACCGTTCTTCAGCTTGGCTTCAGTCTTAAACTACCATTCAATACAAGAAAATTGTTTGGTTTTTTAAATTTGGCAAAACTAGACATCTAACATGTTTAACATCTAGGATGCACACGCTCTAAATTAAGTTATATATGTCTATTTAAAAGGTTTTATGTATTTTTGAACTTCTGACCCTTTTAATACCTTACATCAAATTGCTGATATACATCTGAAGATTATCTGACACACATATATAAATTAAAAATATATGTAAAAATACTTCATGTCCATCCAAAAAAATGGAAGACTAAGCAAAGGAAACTACCGACACTTCTTCTGTATTGCTATTTTTAAACTATTGAAAGCATGTAATACTTCTAACTGTGTTCAGTTTTATACATAATACCATCTTACCTCAGATCTCTTGTTCCTGGTTTTTAGCATTGTTATATGTAACCCTAAAAAATCAAAACAAATGAAATGTTAATTTGCTATTCTTAAAGAGACTGGAATTTTAACTTATAAATTAATTTCAAACTGTAGGGTTCTGGGGACCGAGAATCTGTCTGATGTGTGGACGCAGGACTATGCTATAAATCTCCTATGCAGAAAAAAGTTGTAAGTTGAAATTTAATTGTGATACTGAGCTTTACAGTTCTATTTTCCATAGAAAACTATAAAATATGATAATTTTAAAATACTTTGGTTCTACTAATTTAAACAAATATTTTTCCTCAATTTCAGATGTTTGCTAACTTCAATATGTGGCTGATTAACATTGGCAGTATGAGAAAAAAGGCTGAAGAGATGTCATCAAGGCCCCACTCCAGCTACAGAGAATGACACCCTACATTTTGTGGGCTCGGTTTCATTACACAGAGTAGCAGGTATGGTGAAGTCTGTCATTGCTTGCCTTTATCTCTTTCATTCTGCAAACACACGCACACACATAATTAAAGAAGAAGGTCAACATGGCTGAGCTGTATGTGAAGAAGTCAAACACACATAAAGACAACTCAAAGTTTAAAGAAAAATTATTTCTAAGGCTTTGCCATCTGACTTGATAGCAATATATAACTTTATTTAAAAGCTGTGACTTTTAAAATTGAACTTACTTTGTTGTATTTGTGCTTTTGTTATCTGAAAAGCATCCAAATCCATAAATGATTTTGAAATGTTGGATTCCGGGCATGAGGCCTGCAGCAGAAAGCTGAAATCAAAACCACACCCTGTGTTCTCTTTTTTCAGGAAGAAAGGGAAAGAAGATTCTGACACATGGTTTCTGAAGAAAGAAAAATCCAAATATGGAAAAAGATAAATCCTGTGACTGAAAAGAGGTACAAAAATATAGTGTAAATTAATCTTAAAGCTGTATGCAAGATAATTGTCCATTTTTAATTAAGTCAAATGCTGATGTACCACCATATACCATAAGTTTTTTCATATTTTACCAAATAATTTGTTCATCTAGCGCAACATCCTGCCTCCAGCAATGACCAATAAGACAGAAAGACTACACAACATATATAGCTGTGTATAACATCTGGCACGGCAAAAATATTTTCTTACTCATAGGCTCATGCCTGCTTTGTCTCCGTTTCTGCATATCCAACTGCAAATTAAATATTAATACTACCTACCTGTTTTTTCCTAGAATTTTGTATGACTGATGCATTCCTTTCATTATCTTATCTGCATTCTGAACAGCAACAACACTTCCACAACCTGCAATTTGCATAAAAGCAGCATAATTCACTGACCAGTAACACAAAGCAAACACAGTTATTTTTGGCCATTAAAATATTATTATAAAGAAATACAGGAAGTAACTATGAGAAAAAAAGAGCCTGTTTCATTTGACTAAGATTCATATACATACTTTCTGTTATAATTTTTGGACACGTGAATGCATAAATCTGAATTATTTTTATTTGTTATTATTTTGGCCATGTGAATACATAAATCTGAATAATTTTTAGCTATTTAGGTAGATGCATTAATTCAATCTATTATAAAAGCAAAGAACATTTTAAAAATTCCAGTTACAGCAGAACAGAAATATAAGAAACATTGACAGAAACTCTACAAAAATAGAGTTTTTAAAAATAGGAAAGGTATTAAAACAAAAACAAATCTCAGGGCTTTTCTAAGGTGGAAAATAACTCTGAGTTTGATTTCAAATTTTTTTGTGGTTGCTTGGTTTTGACAAGTGGCTAAATTTCAAGTCAACATTGTCTTTTTTCTTCTTCAAATCCCACATGTAACACTTTATACATAGAAACTTTGGTTAGACTACCTTCTCTGTTTCTCCTCTTATTTTGTTGGTTGTCAGACATACTGTCCTTAGATGTATTAAGGTCCTGAAACCTAAAAAGATGTTTCATTAATTGATTTCCAATTCACATATACAGCTCAGTACTTTATATTTCACTATTTCAGAGCCATAAGTAAGACAAAAGCATTTCTAAAAGTACTTGAAATTATTAAAAATATTATAATTTAACTTTACATCCAGTGCCCTGTCCTGTGAATACACAGAACCAAACAGTCCAGACACAGTTTTTATTGCTAAAAACTCAACATATGCTGTGCTGAATAGGACATGAAAGCTGTCAGTATTATTCTGCTGAGATCATCCTTACTGTTGGACCAGAAAGTCAACACTTCACATTTGGGAGACAATTGCATTTTTAACATATTACTGAGAGGCCAAATTTGAATTAAACACTTATCTTTGTCTACCTGGTCAAAATTATCTCTCAGCAGAAGAGGTTCAACATCCAAAACTTTCTGAGCACAGAATAGCTTGCGCACGGCAGCCTCAACATATCTCTTTGATAGCTTATTCCAAAGAAACATGAAGGCACCTGGAATCTTTCTATAAATTCAGTGAAATATGCAATTTACTTTGTAAGTTCTTTTTAAGTATCTTGACAGTAAATCTCCCGCAATACAAACAGTCTAGTTTTAAAAATACATTCAAAACTTAGCTGGGCATTCTTCTCTACAGAGCCAGTCCATCCAGACTGACCTGACTGAAAACTTTAACAAAAATCTCATTGATATCAACAAGGTATAAATTTCATGCTTTATCTCATACCTACTATAAATACATGAATGGCAATGTATTATCTCTGAATATTTACAAAGGTAAATTTTTTCAGTGTTTAAAAATTATACACATTATAAAAAAAAATCCACTAAATTGTTACCTTTTTTGTTGTCACTGAATTTCTGTGACCTCTGCCAGGCCTCTGACTGAATTTGGTATAACCAAGAGCCAGTAGCCAAGACAGAGTTGGTCTAGTAGCATATTAGTAGTAAACTTTTGTTTCTCACTCAAAACTATTGTCTTGTCAGACAACCATGAGTGTATCTTTCTGTGAGCATCTTGGTACCTCTGTATGTTTAGAAAAATATATTATTCAAATTGTACTACCTTTATAAAACCAACACACCTTAAAGCTGTCATTAAACTTGTATTACAAACATTTAACTCCTGGTTGTTGAGAGACATAACAGTATGAATAACAGAGCTATCCATGTACCATCTGTAGTCAGGCGTCTCAAACTCCTGGCCTTCTACGAGGATATATGAGCTCGCTACACCTACATGACAGGCTTAAAAGAGATTTCTATCAGGATTTCCAAATAATGCTTCGGTATCTTTAGAGATCGGTTCTCCAACCTTGAATCATTCCATATAGAGATTAACTAATCCATAAATATCACCTGCATATTCAAAGTTATGCTTTTACAGTATTTCTAAGTTGAGGCAGAAACAGTAGTAAGAATAATATTCATTGATAGTATTTGTGCCTTGTGTTTTCAGTTTCAAATAACAGGATTTTTGATGAGATTTACAAGCTCACGATAGCAAAGTCAAACATTAAATATTTGAAAAAGCTGCTCTCAGGAAATTAAAACAGCAAGCGTTTTCTCTGTACATTTATTTTCTACACCTTATGTTAACAATTGTATGCAGAAATAACAGTAATTAGCTAGGTGCTTCTCCAAATTGTCAGTAAAGTCACAGTCTATAAGGAAAGCTGTATGAAAGTAGTTTAGTTGCAGTGGAATTTAATATCTCAGTTCTTGCAGAAAAGAACATGGTTGGGGGAAATCAGACATCTAGTAGCTCTATTACTAACTTCAGTGGGACCAAGATTTCACAGCAGTTCAGATTGGACTGAGAGCATATACCTGTGAAACAGAATATGTACATTCTTTTCTCACACCTAGCACAGATGCTTGCATCATCTCAAAAAGCTACCTACACTCTAGAAATCTTTTTTTAACATATAAGGAAAACATGACAATTATCTAAAAATGTAAAGTGTTTCAATATATTAATTCAGTGGGGCATATTTACTTTTGAGATTGTTTTCAGATAAAACATGGTACGTATTTTGAATTAATTGTAGTCTACTACCTACCGTATCTGTATTCCTAACTCTAGCTGATCTAAATGGTGTTTCTTTCTGAAGTAACTGGTATCTTTTGGTAAAAAAAAAATAAATCGACAGTTGTTGAAAAACACTGAAAAGATAGAAATAGATTAACCTTCTCCCCACAGTTTTAATTGGAAATGCCACCATTGTGATTTTAAGTTTTAATGTTATTTCATACAACTATTACCGCCTATGCCGTATCATCCCAAAGGCATGACTTATTTCCCACGGTGGGAACAAGCTGTCCGCAAACATTGGTATTTCTAGACAAAGATGCTTTTATTAGGCGTTACCCTTAATTAGAAGATTGCAATAAACCTTTCCCACAACTCATCAGCAATAGTTATGGGAAAGGAGCTATCTGTCACCCTCCTGGTTAATATAGCTATGTGTGGGCAATATTGATCCTGTTTACAGTTAACACTACTCCTGAATAGGGTGAGTAATCATACAGGGAGCTGTTTCACGATTATGAAATCATCAACCCTCTTTTCTAAGATTAAACTCAAAGATTAACAATACCATAAGCTGACAGTGACATAAACAACACAGAACAATCACAAATTGCAGACTCTTAAAGAAGAAACATGAGAGGGTGAAGTCAAAGGATTTGACGATTTGAAATTCTAGAGAGCTAAATAAATCTTAAATCTTAAAATAAAATTAATTCCAATTAATAGTTTTGATGGATTTGTGCCTTTTTCTGAAAAACACAGTGAACTTCTGTTTCCCAAGTGACAAAAACGCATAATATAAACAAAGACTGTGATTTGAAATTAATAAAAGAAAATACAATCATGAATATTATTAATATCTGTATTAAAATGTTTCCCAATGTATTAATTATTTAATAAATAACTTACAGTTAAAAAACATAAAATGCATATGATATTGTACATAAAATAAATAAGATATTGTCAGATATCTTATGTGTATGAATGTACATGTATTAATATGAATACACATTTAAACATACATGAATAACAGTGTCAAATTCTTACACGGGGCAACTCTGGGTGCTAGAGAGGAATATTATAAAGTCCATAATGGAAAATTACGTAATAATATGCCTATAAGGAATTTTTTTCCTACTAGCTAATCAAGAAGAATGTAATATGACAATTTATAACTTTTACATTTCTATGTTCCTGCTAATATTGAATGAGGTCTAACTTTTTACACACCATAAATATCTTACTCCTTTACAGGAAATGTTCTGTTGTACTGACATAATCGATATAATGTGGCACTGGGTTCTCCTATTTAACCATCTAAGAAACACATGCCATATCCATTTAAAACAATTATCTTTCAATAAATGTTTCTTTTCTTGCATTTGTATTTTCAGTTTAATTTGCTGCGATATAATCTCCCCTCACACAAAAATATTGCATAACCACCATATATGTGCTACCAAATTAAGCTGTTTTAGAATGTATTTTGTATGGCAGGCTAAAAGAAAGCAATGTTTATTAGGAAAACTAATTTCTTTGTACAATTTTGTTTTTTCTCTGCTCCTCTCCTCACATACATACTTTTAATTCATTGCTTGTCCTTACATCACTCAACTGAATAAAATAATTTGTTTTCTACATCTTCCACACCTAGGAGTACATAACATTTCCAACATTCATTATAGATTTTATTACAAGCTATTCCTAACAGCAGTCTTGGGTACTACCCCGGCAATGTTGTTTTTTTTTTTTTTGAGTACCCTCATAAATTCTTGTTCTTAATAATAAATATCTATTTTTTTCCTTTGCAGCTGAGCTGAGGGCTCTCAGTAGTACTACTAACGTATATGGAAAAACCACCTAATGTCAAAGTACTACCAATGGTAAGATGTATGCAACAGACAGAAAGTAACAGTCAGTGTGGCTGTCTGTCCATAAGGAATCATTCCATTTTAGAGTCACTTACAGATGTCAGTGGAAATGAAGGGCCTATGTGGCTTTTGTTGGATTCAGTAGCATTTTGCCACTCAATACTGCTAGTCATGAAAATAATTAGGCTTTTGTTTCTGATTCTATTAGCAAAAAAATATAATTACTTGTCAGCATGCAGCAGCCTTCCCTAGAGACTCATGCATTTATCCTAGATTAAATTAATTTTATAACAATTTTATATAACACTTTATATCGGAGGAATGTGCATTATTTTATAACTATGTAGGAGCCAGGCATCAGACAGTACTGTCATTCTTAGTTCACAGAAGAGGAAACAGACAGAGAAAAATTGAATGACCTATAGCTGATGAGCAAGGGCATCCAATGAACTGTGCAAAAATAGCTACAGAAGTCATCACTCTTGATTTCTCATTCTTATGCTAAACAGCAGATAATCCATTAATATGTTTTCCTCATTGTATTAGTCTGTTAAGAGTCATATTAGATGGTGAACTTCTCCAGACTTCACTTTTTTTTTTGATACACAAAAACCCTCTTCAAAATAATTACTGAAAAAGTTCTCTAAAAAGGCATAAACAACATCTTACCTGGTACTTCAGTTGCAAAGTGTGAAAGAGGCACAGCAGCCCAAAGATAAGTTACAGAGCATTTTTAGCTCACAGCTGTCTTCCTTTGCTGGACAGCAAGCAATGCAAACAGTAATTATATATACTTTGATTTTATTTTCGGCATGTCTTTCTGACTGCGAGCACGTAGTACTTTTTTACTGAGGCAGGATCTTCTGCAGGCAAATTCTCCAGGCAGGCTCTTGAGTTTACACGATGTTGCCGAGGCACCCCCCCCCCCCCGACACACACACCCCGGGGGCATTTTGCTTGGAGGAGTTTAATTCAAAGAGCAGTCGTGACCTATGGAAACAAACACAGCTGAACCAGACGGTAGCATTTTAAGCTCTAATCACAAGACAGTTCTCCCAGAACGCAAAGCAAAGCGTATTTCTGCTTACTTCCATTTATGCTTTTTGTACCTTATTTCATAGAATCACAAAATGGTTTGGGTTGGAAAGAACCTTAAAGATCACCGAGTTCCACCCCCTGCCATGGGCAGGGACACCTCCCACCAGCCCAGGTTGCTCAAAGCCTCATCCAGCCTGGCCTTGAACCCCTCCAGGGATGGGGCACCCACAGCTTCTCTGGGCAACCTGGGACAGTGCCTCACCCCCTGCACAGGAAAAAATTCTTCCTAATTTCTACACCATTTTAGATTTGCATACAGTCCTCTCACCTAAACACTCCCTGTGAGTGATTAATAGTTTTTTATCTCTTTTCTGGCAGCCTTAAGCAGCAGACTTCAAGGATACTTTTAATTTTTTTTTTTTTAAGTAGCAGACTATGCTGGGGGGAAGAAAGCATAGAAGAACTATAGGCGGGCTCAGGCTGAGCTGGAAGGGTTTTGAAGGGAACAGTCGGCCGGATAGCGGGAGGGCTGGGATGTGTACCCCAGGACAGGGCGGCACAAGCAGGGCGGCACAAGGGTGAGGCGGGACTCGCACCCTGCTTTGATTTAGGCCGGACCACGAACACCAGGCCTGGGGTACCCCTCAGCTCCTGACTGACTTGAAAAGTGTCCCATTCCTCTCAAGTTTGCAGGTACCCGGCACAACCGGCCTAATGATGACAAGCTGCGGCGCCAGTAACGCCCCGGTATCCCGGACACACGGCGACCCAGCCAGGAAGACATTTAGTTTAACCTCTCAGGCTGTCCCGGACAGAGACGCAGAGTCTTTGGGAGCAGCCCATGTCTCAGCTCCACACTGCCCTGAGGTAACCCCCGAGCGGGCGCCGCCCCGGCGCCGCCCGTGAGGCGCTTCA
>NW_010138592.1:0-4270 GCF_000699245.1 Pterocles gutturalis
TAACATTCTGTGATTCTGTTATTCTGTGAGTTTGATAGTTTTATTGGGTCCAGGTGGTAGTGATGTGAAAATATTTAGTGTGCAAGACAAAATTTTGGTGAGCGTTGTCCTGACTTGTAATTTAGGTTCCAGTTATATTCAGCTTACACGGTGGTAGGAGAAACCATAAGGTAATGGGTGTTTTAATTTGCCTTAAATGTTTCCCTTGATCTTCCTTTTCACCATATACTTCTTGCAATAATTTCGTGAATGAAATCACAAGAGAATACACTTCATTGTTACATTTGATATGCTGTATTTGAGGCCAATTTATTTTAAGCCACCTGGAAAAAGTTCTATGGATGACTGCATAACAATGTTAATAGTAAAGTTAAGTGATTCTGGTAAAAATACAGGACCAATATCACGCCAGGTGTAACTCCTTTAGGTTAACCAGAATTACTTGAAGGATGAATTTTGTTTCTGGTTTTGAATAGATTCAAGGGAAGATTCATGTTCTTAAAATACACTTACCCAATATATACATTAATTAAACATACCTGCTTGCCCCCCCCATCCCCCCATCCTCACTCAAAGGGCTAAATTGTACACTATTTTAATACTTCAGCATGCTTAATGTAATTATGCCTGAGATGTTTTTTGCTCTTTATTTTTTCATTTTTAGTTTTTTCGATGTTGAGGTGAAATATTTAAAGAATAATGGAAGTTTGGAAAAAATAGATGTTTTTGATAAAAGTTATTAAGTTTTATTTTTAAATACAAAGAAACCCGATATTGATATTGCAAGACTTGTAGTTCTCAATTTGTTCCAATGTCCATCCACCCATCCATCCATGAAAGACTATTTGCATGGATACCTCAAGCACTGCATCACAGATCATCGGAGGGTTCTACTCATGGATTCATATTTTTGGCTTGGGAGGTACAATGCAGCTGCCCCCTTTATTGTCTGTTAATCCCAGGAAGAGCTGGCAAACTTTCCTAAAGTGATAATGCAAAGATGTCTGGCATGATTGTGTTTCAAATTAGGTGATGCCTAACAATGAGGTAATCTCTCAAGTGTTGGAATTCCAAACAGTCCCAGAGCATGTGGGAAGAGTTCCTCCTAACGAGGCAAAGTTTCCAGCACTTCTCTGTATGCAGGAAGTCCACCTAGTACACATGCCAGCATCCAAAGGCTGCAAATACAGCTGTATATTATAGCATCTGGTTTTAAGAACAAGTAACAATTGTGTTTTAAATATTTAGCCAGACTGATTACGTCATATGCATACATACTTCCGTGCTGCTAGTCTGACTAAAAGCACCTGGAGGAGTGCTAAATTGTTTGTCAAATATCCACAATACCTGTCAATGTGATATGGGTACACACTTGTTAAATGTCAAGGTGGGTGCTACCACAATACCTCTCTATTTGTGAAGTTCCTCCTGTGGTCTTCAGAGGTTATGTAACTAGTTGATGTCAGAATTCAGTGCTGGGTACACATTTGTTAAATGCCAAGGTGCTACCACAATATCTCTCTATTTGTCCTGTGGTCTTCAGAGGTTATATAACTAGTTGATGTCAGAATTCAGTGCTGCCTGCGCAAAAATTTCCCAAAATATTTCCAAGAAGTTTGATGTGGTTTTAGTTGTAAGTAGGGAGCTTTCCTTTCTGAATTATGGTTATGTGAATGCTCTAAAAATGTCTTCAGTAAACTGATAGATAGACAAAACAATATTCAAGACTTATCTTTATATGTGCTCAGGAAATAGGCTATCAAGCTGAATTCCCACTGCCTCTGCCCTTTGAAGATTCATGTTATAAAGTTGAAGGGTGTAGAAATCACCCTTAAATTCATACAAGTAATGTAAATTGAATTTGCCACATCTTACTGTCTTATAGTTTATTTGTTATGTTCCATCACCTTTAATCAAAACAACTGGCTAAGTTTAATCAGTCGTGATTCCTGAACAGATTTTTAGAGCCCAAAGAATACTATGTAACTGATTGAGAGGCCATGTCATTTGTGTCTGAGAAAATCCTTAACTTCTTGATGCTGCTTTTGTAGTTAGGAGAAGAAACATGGATTCACCTTTTTTTGACTACTAAAGGGATAAAAGGCTGTACGTGCATATAAAAAAATAGGAATACTAGCTACTTTTCAGTAATTGGCAGGTGACAGCTGCTGCAGGTAATTTTTGCTCATGCAAAGAATGAGCAAATCCTCCCAAAAGAAAAAAAACCATCTTGGATAACAGAGCTTTTTTTATTAGACAGTTTTTATCACAGCCATGCACTGAGCCCTTTTCTTGGCCTGTGCAAGAGCAGTCTTACGCCTGTTCTAACTTGTGCAGGTTGTTAAATACTCCTTGGAAGTAAGAGTCATGGTGATTTTCTGGACTGGTGGAAATTTTGGTCATTTTTACTTTTCCTTTGATTGTATACTGCTCCACCCTGTAACACTGATGAGCCTCTTGTGCCTGGTTATGTTGATTATAAGACCTTTTATGTCAGCTGTACAAAGTTGTCACAGCCCAACCCCAAACTGGGGCTGAGACAATCTGTGATAACTGACATAACACCTGTTTGTTCTCACTAGAATCAACAATTGGATAAGGTTCCAGTTACTTCAGAATTTGGCCCCAAGTGTCTGGGAAAACAGTGAGTATTTGTATATAAGCTGCTGTACATTTGTTCATGGACTGTGAACTTGAAGTATGTTGAAATGTGTTTTTCTTGAAAAATCACCTTGGAAAGTTTCAATGACTCATTTTTTGACCACTGCATGCTGGAGAGACCCATGAGTGCGAGACACTGGAAGAGGCCAGCATGGAGAACTACGACGAGGTTTGCTTGGAGAACAGATGATGCATTCGTTTTGGCTCCGCACTACTGGAGTGACCATGATTAAAAGTTGCTTGGGGAAGCTTGTTACTGTTTTAGAGTTGCCAGTTCTGTGGGTTTCCTGTGGAATTGGAATAGTTTTTAGCAACAGCTGTGGTTAATTTTCAGGAGTCAGGGACAGCCATTTTTGGGGCTTTTTAAAATGCTAATGGAGATTTTTGGCTGTCTGGTTGGTGCAGTGGTTTCCATTGTAAATTTTGATTATGTCTCTGAGAGCTGATTAGAGATTATGAGCCAGGACTGTCCATTAGTGAGCCAGTGCTTGATTCCTCTGTCATGGGCACTGGAAGCTCTTCAAGGACAGTGTTTCACAGTGCCAGTGGCAAGCACAGATGATTGTCTGAAGTACTGAGGGACAGTACTCTAGTCAGTTAGTACAGCCCCATTGAAATAAAGTGGGACTCTAATTCTTCGCTTGCTTGCAAGTGTTACTAGCAAAAGTAACAGGTTCTAAAGGCACAAAAGCATTTACCACTCCAGGTAGGAGGCCTCGCCACTAAGGGAAGACAGATAACCATCTTAAATGTTTAGGTAGTTTTGACAGTCGTCTTCGGAACTATTAGGCATCTGGGCATGATTATAAGAACTGTTATGATACCGGTGTGTGTATGGTGAATTTTTTGCCATTCTAACGCTTTTCTCTTTTCTCAGCTAGGCTGAGGAGCTGGTCTCTATTGTGTTCAGTCCATAATGAACACTGAGAAGCTGTCTCCATCTGAATCTAAGAGTGGAGTTCACAGTGAATCTTCTCATTTACTGATTGGAAATAATGTTAAGACCATATTGCGGGTAAGAAATTAGTGAATGGTAGCCTTCTTTGTGAGGATGGTGGGGGAAAAATTATAGGTGAATTCAGGAGGGTTTAGATATTAATGCAAATGAGGTAAAAAGGAAGACTACAGTTGTTCTTTGTTGAACTGGCAGATACAATGGACTCTTTCTACGATAGAGAGGATATAATATGGCAGGACAGGATAAAGGAAGTGGATTTCTAAATTGCTGTTGTCTTCTTTGGGGTCCCCATTAGAAGGGCAGTAGTGTTTCCAAGTACAGGCTTAGTGAGAAGACAAGAGAAGGTGGAGTGACGTCCAGCATTTCCTAAATGTGACTGTTGAGCAACAGCAGCAACTGCAACCACAGCTATAAATACCCGTCTCCAAACTTGCCCTGTACAGATAATTAGATTTGGGGACAGAGATAGCTGGGCACAGTTGGAGCATTGTGCCTTATAGAATTAGACTGACTTTCCCTTCTTTTTCAGGTTCAAACAAAGAAAAAAAGGGATGGATAATCAAGGTGCACACACATTCTGGAGAATATGAGAACACTTCTGCATGCTTTCATCTCAGTCTTAAAAAAGAACACCTTGTTTTCAGTGGCATT
>NW_010138592.1:4301-24395 GCF_000699245.1 Pterocles gutturalis
CCTGTTCACCTTGTGTTGGATTTCCCTAACTATTCAGGCAGTTGTGTTCTACCTCAGGGTGCTCAGAGAAAACCTGCTTGAAAAACAGTATAAGCAAGTCCTTGCGTGTAAAAAATACTACAAGTCCATTGGTACTGGAACAGTCTACATGGTGTAATTGTATCAAGGATCACAGCAGTGACAGAAAACTACAAACCAAGAGATGCTGGAGTGTTTTACAAGAGGTGAGCCATCAGCTGCTCGTACTAAGAGACGAAATTGCTGAAGTCCCCTATGCAAGTTAGTACTCTTGCTACATGATTTAATGAAGAAAAATAAGTCTGTCTAAAACTTGATAGAAATAATAACGATTTGGTCCAAAATGACTTTCCAAAGTACAATGGAAATAAATGTAAATTGAATTAAGAAGGAAAGAAAAAGAAAACATTTCCCCAGTAGAGATAAAATGCACAATTCTAGGGGTTATTTTCACATACTTTTGGCTGTTAAATTCCATTTTCTTTGGCAGCCTTATCCAGTCCCTTCTGTAAAGCCTGAAAGAAGAAGTTCCTGTGTAGCGTGTATGTTTGAATTCTAGTGAGGCATCTTGAGGTGGTTTGGCTGTCTTGTGACAATATTTCAGACTGGTCTCTGATGAATTCCAGAGTGTTACATAAATATCTGGATCACAAATAAAGGTGTGAAGACACTTGGGAGAGCTCCGAAAATAAATCAGTGAGCATTTTGAGACATTTCCATCCATGATGTCTCTAACTTAATACCTAGCAGAAGCAAAGGTCCTCCTTTTCTCTGTTTCCAGTTTAAGTTTGCTTGTACATCCTAAGAAATAAAGGGAAATATTTTGATCTTTCTGATATAAACCATTCTCTCCTTGATTCCTTAGAATGTGACCTAGGAAATAACTATTCAAATACATCTTGTGTTTGGTTTGTAGTCTTTCATAGTGCCTGTAGCCTCACTACTAGAAAAAAAAAATGAAGGCAGGATTTTGCTCACAGCAGAGATACTTCTCTCTGTCTCACACCGAGTTTCCCTGGATGTGAGATGAGAACACTGGTTCTGAAGCTTACTAGAAAGGATTGTGTAACACATTGAATTTGATATTTAGTCTGAAATTTCAGATGGAGCCTTGCTGGCAAGAAGGTCTCCAGCTAAGGATCTGCTGTCAATTCCCTGTTCCTTGTATGGCATAGCCAAAACTTGGGCTGGGCTGGTTATGGACCCCAGTCAGTGTGTGCATGGGCAGTGAGGTTTGTCATCCAGAGATCTGAGGCAATTCTCTTATTGGCCAGCTTGCTACTAGTCTGGGGTTTTATTTTTTCCATTTTTTTCCCCTCAAGTTGTTGTTTTCAAAGAAACACTATTATCTTCCTGATATAGCTGTAGTGATACTGGGATGAGATGGTATCAACAACCAGTTGGGTGATTTTCATGGAACAGGAAGTTGATGGGTTTAAAAGTGCCATAAAAAACAGGAAGTGGCAGCTGGCAAAGATGGTTTGTTGTGCTTTCATGCACTGAATAACTCATCTGTACCTCCACCAACCTTGTCACTGCATCTCCTTCAACTGCTGTGGGAGTCTCGCATGTAATCTTGGAGTGTGATGAGTTACATGAGGCACAGATTTGCTGTGTCCTTATGTAGAATTAGTGTATGTTAGATAAACTAAAATAGCGTCCAGCACAGATGCATCTGCATTTCAAATTAAAGCTCAGCTATTCATTATACACTCACTTCATCTCAGTATGCTTCAGTTACTGTCCAGGCCTGGTAACAGCTTTAAAACAGCTTCAGAGGAGGAAAATAATTGATGGGAACACCAAAGCGATGCAAAGGTCTATGATTTTCATTGCAAATTCTGTTGCCTGTGAGTCTCTTAAAAATACAAAAAAAAAAAAAAAAAAAAGAAATCAATCCTTAGTCAAGACTGGCAATGACTGAATGCTACCTGTGGAAGGATTGACGCTCACCAAAAGACCTTGTGCTCTCCAGATGATTTACCCAGGGGAGCTGTGTATGGGCCCAGTGTGCTGACGAGTGGGGACAGGGCAGATGGAAAGATGTAATTCAGTGGGAGGCTGCCCAGTTTCTTTCACATACCACCAAATCACCAAAAGCTTCTTTCTTTCTGCCAAGCACTTTCCTCTCACCCATGCTTTCTTTCCTACATGTGTATTTTGTTTCAGTCTGTTGGCATTATTAGTAGCAAAGAGTCATTCAGTCTCTGCATATTGGTCTGCATCCACATTAAATATATAAGAGGTACGTTCAGTTAAAGTTAAGCAGCACTGTGCCTAGTGAAAATGAATAGAATGAATCATCTTCTGCAAGATTTGAAGACACAGTATGGGAATCCTTTTACATGATTACTTTAACATATGTATAAAAGAAAGGAAAAATAGCACCACACTGGAGCCTGATGCAAGGAATTGCTGTTAAATCGATAATGTGTTTACATTTAAATCTCTTGCAGAAGTGGCTGAATTTGCTTATGGTTTTAAGATGCTCAGAAGAATGTAAGTTTTCTCAAAGTGGGATAACTTCCATTTTATAACATTCTTCCAATAAACATTATTCCTGAGTCTGCTGTATGGACAGCCTGGTTTCCTCATTAGGAAAAAAAAGCACTCAAAAGGTAGTATCTTCATATCTATCTGTATGTACACATCTATACCACTTTATATATATATATATACACATGTCTCTTGTTCCGATTATTTACAATAATAATATTAATGTTCATTAAGATGATTTGGTATTCTTAGTTCCTTACAGGTTTTTATCAGGTAAACAAAGCAGGAGGCGTAAGATGATTTTACGGGAATGGAAAATGATTCAGCGCTCAAGAGATCCAGTGTTCTTGTCACCACAAGTATGATTTGCACAGGGAGTTATAATTTTAAAAGCATATTAGAAGAGGTGAATGTTGTCTGGCTTCAAAAGTTCTCATCACTGGCATTAGGTCAGTTCCAAGGTTCTCTGAGTTGTTTGTTTAGGAAGTCGTGTCACTTTTTTAAGAAGTTGTTGTTTCAAGTTTCAGTTCATTACTCTAAATATTTTGAATATGGATGCCTGCTGAGACTATGGTATCACGATCTTCAGCCTGTAAATGAGTGCAAAACTTTCATGAATGCTTTTTTTTTTTTTGTGGGTGCTGCAGAGTCTCCTTTATTTGTGCTATGCAATAAATTTCAGAATAGTTTTTGTATTTGTATGTGAACGCAGAGGTACTGGATGCTGGTGGTTATTGCCCAAGATGCCTCAAAAGAGTGCAAAGGGGACATAAAATGCCACTTATGCTGCTTAAGTCATCATCAGGCTCTGGGGAAAAGCTCAGAAATCAATTTTCATTTACAAAGTATGGTTCATTAGAATTATCGGGATATAGGTCATAGTCCTGAAAGAATTTTTAAATTTTTTAAATTTTAGATTTTTAAATTCTGCTACAAAAGGCACTTGCTGTTGCTTCTTTCTCTGTGAGGTCTAAAGCCTGTGAAGAGAATTTAGGAAGCAGATTTATAGGACAACTACTGTAAAATTCAATCATCAAAATTCCACCATTTTTCTTTGACTGAACTAGAACATCCTCTTTCTTGTAATTGCTGCCTTAGTTTTAGCTGCAGATTTAGCAGTTTAGAAAAATACCCTTTGCTTTTCCATCAGCTGTCGGACGATGCTTTTAAGCAGGAGATGTTTTTCCTGTCATTCAGGATTGCCAGCTTCTTATATATTAATGACCATCTTCCATAACTGAGAGTGTGGATTTGTTGTGTTTTTTCTCTTGATTTGCTTGCTTTTTCTTGGTATCTTATACTATGTTTGCTAGTGTAAAACTAGGGAAGGTACCCAGGGTTGCTCATTGAGTGATTATGTTATTTTGCATTGCTGTCTGCTGTTAGCATTAAAATGTTGCCAATTTTTGTTTATATTTTTAGTGCTCAGACAGGAGATCTCCAGTAGATCTGGCTGCAGCACTTTAAAACGGCCACGTCCAGCTGTCTGCTGCATTTCTCTGCTGAAGGATGCCCACCAGCATGGAGCAAGAACAGTCAGCTGCTCCACCTCATGCCCAGGTGAGGTCTCATGTGAAAGTCATGTGCAAGTCAGCTGCGATGGCATTTGGAAGCTAATATTTTGTCTGTGAACTAAAGCAGCTGAAGAATGGTTCCTTTCTGCTCTTCCTGCTCCAGATGGGGTAATGTCCGCCAGAGGAGCGGGCCAGGGAGCTGCAGCCCTTAGTGCTCTGAACCACCACAAGAAGGTTCATGAGAGAGCTTCTTTTGGGCCACTGAATTTTTGCTTTGGACCAAATTGTTCTGAGATAATCAGCTGGTGAATTTGGTTATTTTAGAGCATCACAGTAGGGAGTGGGCAGTTTCTGAATTACTTTAATAATGTAGAACTGTTGAAATATACAGAATCAGAAGGATAAACAAGCTGGGTGATTATATTTTGATAAAACTGAATAAAAAATAGTTCTTAGACTCTTATATTGCATGCCCTTATATGTCCTACTTTTCTACTTTAACAAAGATTCATATAGCTGTAAATTTGATTTTAAGAGTGTGAAGGAATTTTTTTTTTTTTGTATATTGTGAGGGCCATAAATCCTTTCTGAGCCTGTGATTGATGAGGCCAGTGTTTTAATTTTATTTTGAATGGCTTATCTCTTTTCATCTTTTAGATCTACTCAATAACTCATTTGGTGATAAGTTTTTCAGCTTCAGGAATACTGCACGATTTTAATTCATATACGCTTCCATTGGTAATCAGTTATCACTCACTGATGTGGACCATCAGCTTTCAAAATTAATGTAGTTAAAATGAAAAAAAAACCACATTAATTCATTAATGCAATGACCTATTTGTTTTCCAGCATTTTCTGTGTTCCTGAACCAAATGTTTAAACTATCAGATCTTAGCCTTCTTACTTCTAATAGCTACTCTTTTTTCTGTGGTCAGAAACTAAAACTGAAAATGCCTTGGTATATTCACATCGCTTTCCTCACAAGAAAGTAGCAGAACATGTAATCATTTAGAACAGGGGAAAAGTTGTTCACAAGACTTGAAACCTTACACCTCCCAAGTTGGGAAAATTTTCACTTAGTGTGCAGGTTTTGCCACTCAAGCCCATCTTTAAACATCATAAAACTTTATTGTCTTTCACTTTTATGACACAATTACGAATGTAAAAGCAGGGATGTTAATGCTAGGTAAGGAAAATGGTTTGCCAGACTCTGTTATCAATGACAAAACACTCATAGGAGGCAGTAAAAGCGAAGAGCCACTAGGTGAAGTTGAGGTGTGATGACATTTGGATCTGGCCTAAGAAAGGGAAAGGGAGAGAGCAAGGAATGGTGCCTTTTCCTCTCTGCTGAAAGAGGGAGCTGGAGTTGTTGACACGCTTCCCTTTGAAAGAGTTAAATCTCCTCTGCAGTATCTTTTCTTTTTAAAGACAGACCCTCCATCATATGGTAGATGATGGGCTCTCACAGTTTCCATCCTGCTGCAAGAGATATCAGTGCTCTTCTGAGTAGCAGCTGTACTGAACCTGAGGAACAGGACAGAGAAAAAAAATAAAATAGGAAGAAGTAATTGAAACTAGAGTCAATGTATTATTTTGTACAAAGTATTTATTATAGTTATATCAGGATGTGTTTTATTAGCTCATAAAACTCAGTCACATGGATAATTTGAGCAACTAAACTGACTAGGTCCAGTGTATTTGTTAGCATTGAAATAGTGCAAAACTTATTTCCACAGGTGTTTCAAAAGACTCACAGAGGCTGCATGACTGAAACATTAACATATTATTCTAATAATATGATGCTGCTCAGTCTGACTCAAGAGCTTTTAACTTTAATAATTTCCAGGTTATTCAATAGCTAAAATGTGTTTTCCGTTCATACTTTCACACTGGTGCGTTTTCTTTAATATAAAGTCATGATATAATGAATAAATTATATCCAGATGAAAGCCCGTCATTTGATACTTCATCCCAGGATCAGGATGGCATATGGCAAAGTAAACATTTCCCAACAATGTGCTATCTGTTTGAAGGACAGGGACCTAGATGGCAGGCTGAAGTGACATTTGATACAAGGGGAATGAAAAAGCCTTGCTGGACAAGCAAATAAGTTGTAACTGACATGTGAGCTGGAGATCAACCTTATATCTTCTGGGTGGGGACTGACGAGGGGTTACTTACAGATCTGTGGTTTAAATTATTTCTTGAGCAAATGAGGACTTTAAATGAAGTATTTGCCAGAGTCCACCTCTCTGAGAACCTAGAAGATGATTCAAGTTGGTGGTAAGCCACATGGCTGTAGTGGGCATCCTAGTTCAAGATAAACATGAAGGAGCATTTTTTATTGCTGGGCCTTTGTTGGCTGCAGGCGCAGCTTCCAGACCCCCCATATGAGAGTTTTCAACAGACACGGTGGGAGTTCTTGAAGCCATATATCCAGCCTGCACACTGCATTTGATTCAGATTCGTCTGTAGCACTTATTGTAACTGATGAATAATTATCCCCACTGCCAAGATAATTTCAGCCAGTGTAATGAGGGCTGATGAAGGAGGTGTGAGCTGGGAAATCTTACTTGAGTTGGAAATCTTGCAAAATTCTAATGACTGTGAGGTTGAGGTGCCTCACTACTTTCACACCTGGTGCCAGATATTTGGTTTTGCATTTGCCAGTGAACTAGCTGCAGCCAAAGTTTTCTAATTTTTTCTTTTTTTTTTTTTTTGTAAAGACCACCCGTAACTTCTGCTAAGGCAGAAAAAGATTTTACTAGTAACAGTTTTGTAAGCATTATATTTTTCATATATTTCAAAGGCCAATCTGCTTGTCTCTTTCTTTGTACTGTGTAATACACTAAAGAATGTCTGGGTGCTACTTTCTTTTTGAGCAGTAAGTGATATACTCTGCTATTTTGCCCAAAAAGTCTGGGGGAAGTTTTCTATGGAAGGAAAAAACCGCATCATCAGGTGGGATTCACTGCTGTGTTCTTACATGTCATAGATATGTGCCTATGTTCAGAACTTGTATCTGTGAGCATAGAAAGATGTGCTAGATTTTCAGTTGCCCAGAAAAGGTAGCTATATGTGCAGGTGCTTAAAAATGTCATAAATGCAAAATCTAGGAATTGCAACTCTGTCAAATGTCAACTTTCTACTGTGTGCCTACAAAATTATAAAGCAACAAATAAGTTTCAAATCTCTACAGATCTATTTGACATAAACCTTCCCAAAAATCTCCTGTTCCTGCTGGTAATAAGGTGGTGCAAACTGTTAGACATTTTTCTGAAAAGCTCAACAGTAATAGGCATTTTGTGACTATTTTTAAATTTTTAGAGACACAGACAGCAAGCAGGGCTAGCACTTGAGCGTTGTCACATAGTTGCTCCTCCCCTTATCTAGGGAATAGCTGTTTGACCCTGAGTAGAGAAATAGACTAGGAATCTTAACAGTAGGTAAAATAAAATGTACTGAGCACATGTCAGTGAAAACAGTGTACTAGAACAGCAGTCGAATGTCAAACATTAGTACTGCATTGTTTGTTGAGGGTTTATACTTTTAGATTGAAACCAAACAAATTTCATCTCTGAACACCTACCTGGAGAAAAAGTTTTTATAAACTATATGCAAAACATAAAAATACCTTTTAGGGTTATGACTTAAAGAATTCTAAAAACTGGATTGATAAACCCAAAATATCCCCCCTGCTTGTTGTGAGAATGGCACTTCTGAGAGGATTGCTTTTTTTTTTCCTTATAACTTTTCAACAAAGTAAAAACCCCACAGTTTTAAACAATTCCAGTAGTTTAACTACCATTTCTACAAAAATAAATGTGGTGAAAAATCAAATACTGTAAAAGGATCCGTGTCACCAATGAAATACGTAATTAAGACTGTTTCCTAGAAACCTTTGCACATTACAATAGTATGATATTTAGTACAGAAGGGTACTGTATTATTAGAAATATCATAGGATGTTCATTCTGAATTCAAGTCTTAGTGGAGTTGTTTCAGTGTTTGTTGAAGATGAATTCAGCATTTAAACACACTGGGCATTCTCTCTGAAATAGCAGATTATAACCTACTGAAGTTTATTACCTGTGACAAGTTTTATCCAAATAAAATATATTTTTTGTCCTCACACATTGTCACCATCGCCTTTCAGAGGAAGGATGCCCAAATACTCTTGTCATTACTTACTATCTCATCTGATAGGCTTAAAGTTTAAAGAGCTATGAAATTGTAATATTTTTTTTCCCAGAAGAGGTAATTGTTGTTTTCTAGTTTTTCAAGCAGAAAAATCAATCATGCTCCAAATGATCATTAATGAAAAATTGAACTTTTAGATGTTTTGTGTGCTCAGCATGTCCACTAACCTTAGTTCGCTGAGCTAATTCAGATTATCTTCATGGAACAAAGCCTCAGGATGTCACAGCAGAGAGGGGTTACGGGGGTAGTTGTGGCCCACAGTTAGAGCAGAGGTAGCCAAGGCACTTGGTTAAATTATCAGGAATGCTTGATCTAATCTAGAGGCTCACATGCCAAAGACAATGAAGGTTATTGTTAAACACTGCCGTGAGGGTTGCAGTAAACATAAAATTGCTGTTTTGCAAATCCTCTTGAGGCAGTGTAACTCTGAACTTAGTAAAGCGAAATGGAGGCACCAAGCAATCAGATTGTGTACTTGCTCTGTCATTTCTAAATTAGCAGTGACATGTTAAAAATAGTTGAAATTCAATAGCAGAGACCCTAAAAGTGAGAAGATTTGTTTTTATTACTTGTGAAAGAAAGACATTGCACTAACATAAATGGGGGATGCTGCACCATCAGCTGAGGCTACTGAACAAAGACCTCATGTACTGTGCAGCCAGAAAACAGTCTTTTTACAACAGAGAATAAATGTGAGAAAAATCCAGAGGAAAAGATGGAGATGCACACTATAGTCAGGAGCTGTTAATGTAGGTGTGGTTTTAAATGAGCTGATGCAAGTATCAATTGTATCTACTGCAGTGCTACAGTTAAAAGCTAAATCACAGTAAATTTCTCATTTGGAGAAATGTAATTTAGGTTCAACCAATACATTTATCATCTGTCTGGTTCTTCACTGAGAGGAGAACTGAAGGGTTCATGTGACACATGCAAACTGCAAGCAACCGCTGCAAACTGCACCGGGTCAGTTGGCACCTGACCAAGGAAAAGAGATCCTCTGGCTGGCCACCCAGGGGATGGGGATGTTGTAGCAGGGAGGCAGTTGGTAAAAATATCTTTTGTGCAATTCCTGTTTCTTCTTCAGCTTTGGGGTTAGCCTGGCATTTGCAGGTGCAGACGCAAGTATGGGAGCATCCTGTGCTCCAGTGTTGAGCCCTTTGTGACGTGTGTGGCCACCCCTGGCCTGTCTGAAGTGCTTCTTCTGGGCACAGGAGTGGGTGGCAAAGCCAATTGGACAAGGCTCTTGGGCAGGCTGGCAAAGCTCCCTGGGCAGGACCGTGGCAAGCAGTCGGTGTGAAGGAGATGGGCAAGTAGGAGCTTGTCCAGTTTCCAGTGTTGCCTCCAGTGAAAAGAAGGTCCAGAGAGGCAGGGGGAGTCAGCGTGCTAGAAACTTGGGAGAGCTGCAGTTGATGGGATGATCCTATGGGCCTTCAACCCCAAAGAGCCCCAAAGAAGAAAAAAAGCATGCGAGAAGAAAAAAATAAAATAAGAAGGGGAAAAAACCCAGTGAGACTGCTCTCATCATCAGCAAGTATTCCAAATCCTCGTGAGATGCCAAAACTGCTGCCTGAACTAGGTCCTCCCTGCATCAGAACCCAATGGAGGCCTAAGCCAGCCTGGAAACGGATCTAGAACAATAAAGCGATCTAGAACCTGATCCAGAACCATAAACTGAGCTAGAACACTGTCTAGAACCTGCTACAGAACCCGATATGGAACCTGATCTAGAACCGCCTCCCTACAAATTGTATATTGGGTATACCTTTTAAGTGAGGTCTATCGACTACTACTCTTTGTCTCCCCACTATAAGATGCAGTAGCTATTCCTGAAAATGTTGTTAATATCCTAAACCCAGGAGGTTAAAAATAGAAACCACCACCGCTAATGTTTTATCAGAAAACTTGGTGACAGCAAATACTTCTGAAAAAATTTGTCAGTGACAGTGCAGACAGTTCTGCAGGGCAGACTTTCATTAGCAGTGTTTTGTGAAAACGAGTGAAAAATACTTAAATTCAGTTTTAGGAGAGCAATGTAAAATCATTACTTGTTTAATTTATTAAATCTAATGAAAAGGGAATGAAAAGTGCTGGAAAGACCTGGATAAATACAATTTTTTTCTTGCTTGCTTTTTTCCCCGGTACCCTCTTTCTTGGACATTCTACCTTACAAGAAAATATACATTGTATGCATACTGTATATGCATACACACACCTTCATGACAAAGAGTCTGGGTCTGCTGCTTGGGTAATCTATAAGATTATACCAACCATAACATCGCAGGCACATGCCAGACACTTGACCCCTGCAAGGCAGTCACAGGCCATGCCGTATTTAAACACGGTTAGCAGGGTAGTTAGCAGCCAGCGTGCAGTTGAACAAATGTGCATTGTTGTTACAATTGAAACCACATGCTGAATAATATAACATAGGTGCAACTTTCTTGAGAATGTGTGGACAGTTGGAAATGTGAATGTATTTTTTTATTTATGCTATGTCTGTGTGTCTCAGGGCTCCCTTACTTTGTTTTCTTAGTGAAACTCGGACAGATCAGACACGCAGGATTGATGGAGCTGGGCACTGACAAGCCAGCTCTGTTCCAGCCACAGTGACTGTGGAAGAATTGGATCTGGACCTTCTTAACCAGTCCTCCAAGAGTAAGATTTCAGTTACCATGACCAGTCGCCAAGGACTATTTTATTTTAACCCACGTCAAATCTGAGCTTACCTATGGGGCTAAACCACAGCCTGCTGAGCCAAGTGTATCTCAGTACAAACTCATTTCACTGCCTGTTTGTTACTTTTTGGAAAATTCAGCCACATACAGTTGTATGGAGCAATCTCCACCAAACTAAACTTTTCAAGCTTCATTGTTTTTGAAATAGTACATGCTCCTTCCTCCCAGTTTACAGTCAGTTCATAAGTTCCTTGTTTATTAGAAAATGAAATGAACAGAAGTTAGATATATATTGAATTTTCTCTTTGGGATAAACAAGATGAAAAGGCAGATTTAATGATTTGACTGCCCTTTACTCTCTAAGCCATAAGGGCTTGTGAGTGGTCTCAACTTACATTTACTTGGAATACTTCCAGTTGGTACTGTTTTTTAAGTCCATAGTTATCTTTTTATTGACTGTTATGCAATAATAACCAAATCACGGTGCTGCTGAATTCAGATAATTTTTTCTATCCAGAGAAACTTTTTATTTTTTTCCTTTGGGGGTGATGTAATTACAATAATGGTGATGATGACTGTGATGGGGAATAGGGGGACAGTCCCTGAGATGTAGAGTCTTCTCACGTGGGGAACCACATGAATTGGTGAAACAGTCATGTTTTCTGTGTACTTTTGGCTTCATAGAATAATTTTGTCACATGCCTGTGAACATGAGCACGTTACAGTGATTGGATACTGGCTGTTGACATTTTTTTGTCACATGCCTGTGAACATGAGCAGGTTACAGTGATTGGATACTGGCTGTTGACTCAAAGAAAGCAACCTGCCCTTCTATCACACAACACAGAGTTGAAAGACACCTAGCAACTCCTAGATCAACCACACTTTTTGTGTACCTGACCCTCCTTGCCCTTTCACAGCTGTGCCAGCCCCTTTCCTCTGCAGCTCTCTGGGCCTGCTACTTTTGCACCGGCACCAGCGTTGTCTGCTCCTTCTCATTTACCAAATCCAGAGGGAGAGTCAGGAGAACCTACAAGGGTAGTGCTCTGAAGTCTAACCGGATTCAGGAGAATCTGATGTGTCAGTGTGTTGAAAAGTCTCGGCATTTTAAATACGCTGCGTGAAGCATCAATGTGCTCCTCTCTGGGTAGGATACAGCCTTCTGAAAAACTGGCAGTGGTTATTAAGCATGGGCAGGAGCACTCTTCTCTTGTGCAAGCCCCAGTTCAAGCTCAGAAGAGAACTTCTTTGTCTCCAAAGTTGAGAATAAGTGTTACTTTGTTTTATATTGTTAAGAGGCCACTTACAGTAAGGAAAACAGCACACTTATTCTGCGCTATGAGGACAAATCTGCCCCCTACAAGAGAACAATATCTATCTATCTATATCTATACAAAGAACTTGTTTCTGTCCATGTAAAAGTGTGCACCAAGTAACCACACCAAGTACTTAGCTACAGTGGACTTCGTTCCCTGATCTCAAATCTCTTGTGTGAGAGTCCTACTTGTTTTTTTTCCTCTCCTAATTTTGGCTTTTATAAGTTTTTATGTGCCTGGCCAGTCATTCATTTGCCATTATGTTTGGTATTATTAAATGAAAAAATATTTCTATAGAATAAAGGAGAAAAGCTGAAGTGCCCTGATGAAAACGCACTAAATAAACCACCACTGCAGGTTTGTAGCTTACATATTCCTTCACCCTTGAGCCCACACCATGAGTTGTAAGAGAAGCCAGGCTATCTTACTTCTTACTTGCCAAGATAAGGAGTGGAAACAATGAGGATTTTAGGCTGGTTGCGGTTATTTTAATGTTTGGTTTTTTGTTTTTATTTTTTCCCCTTTGCTTTTCTGTCTTTGCTTCTGGTTTCAGAAGCAGCTGAGAGACGAGCTTTCCTCAAAATGCTTATTTGCTTTTTTCCAGATTTCACTGCTTAGCTGCTGGGCTGCATTCCTGGGGCTATGCAGTTCTCAGTGATCAGCTGTTGCGTAGGAAGAATATTCTGTGGAGGCAGCAATTATTTGTCAAGTACTGACAACGTACTTAGCTTGCCACAAGGCACGGAGAGGAAAGCTCTACCTGTTCTGGAGAGCTGCAGTTTAGGTTACAGACCAAAACAGAAAGACAAATTGCACAGGAAGCTACTATGGATGATTTTTTAATCCTTTAACTTGGTGTTTTCCAGAAAGAATAAGATTTGCATGAAGAAAGAACAGGTCTTTATGTACTAGGGCTGTGTTGTTGCTAGCCAGACAGGGCTAGCCAACAGAGCAAACAACAACAACAATGGGAGAAAGAAACTTGAAGAGAACTGGAGAGACTGGCATTGCTAGGGAAGAGTGGGACAGTGTAAAAGTGAAGTTTAATATGCATGGAGTTGTGCACACCATGGGAGGTAAAAAGAAGTATTTACATTCAATGGCCAAGGGTAGAGCTGCTGAAAATTCAGAAGAAAGTCCAGCAATACAGCCTGTGAGCCAAGAAGACAGTTGACTCTTTAGCAGTTTAAAATTACGAGAGGGCAGTTATGAATGATTTAGGCAGCTAAGAGAAAGTGAGATTAGTGGAGAATGGATGAGAATTTATGTCATGGCTATAAAACTTGGGTATTAGAAAGCAAGGGTTATCTTTCAGAAGGTCAAGACAAAATGAACTAAGATGCTGAGAAGAGGTGCAATGAGTGATATTTTGACAGGAGTTAGAAATAGGAGGAAGACAATGATCTGCTCAACCATTTCTATACCAGGTGAGAATTCACAGAATCATAGAATGGTTTGGGTTGGAAGGGACCTTAAAGATCATCTAGTTCCAACCCCCTGCCATGGGCAGGGACACCTCCCACTAGCCCAGGTTGCTCAAAGCCTCATCCAGCCTGGCCTTGAACCTCTCCAGGGATGGGGCATCCACAGCTTCTCTGGGCAACCTGTGCCAGTGCTTCACCATCCTCACAGGAAAATATTTCTTCCTAATATCTAACCTAAATCTGCCCTCTTTCAGTTTAAAATTAAATTTTACAAAATCGAACCACCTCTTTTCCATTTTCTCCCATCTCCTCCCCGCCCCTTCCCCTTTCATGTGCTAAATGACTGTGGTGGCACTGTGCTGTAGGTACAGTATATTGTGATAAAATACTTCTTAATGTGCTCTGAGATACAGTGGACTAAAATGTATAAATAGAATGCCAATTGCATAAAATAAATCTCTGAATTCTTGCTGCACCATGGTAAGGTAGCTCAGTTACAGCTTCGCCCACCCATGAATGCTAAGCACACAGTAGGGGGACTTTTGGACTCACATCTTACCTATTATCTTGGTAGCAGGGTATGAATCTGAATGTGAAAGCCTGTTTTTGTTTAAGTGAAGAACATTAGAAAAGGCTCTCTTTTTTCTTTCTTCTTTTTTTTTTCTCTGAGCAGATGAAAGGTCGATACAAGTGACCATAAATTTTAGGAAGGAAAGAAGTGGAAAACGGCTAATGGTTACTGAGCAGGAATTGTATTTTTCCAGCCGTGCCCCTGAACCGCCCAAATGTTAAGACTCTCCTGTATAAAAGTGTCACTACTTGGTCTATATAAATTCACTGTCAGAACAAAGGACACCTTTTGGAAGGGAAACAAGACTGTATTATACCATTCAGCAACTAATAGAAGAATGAGAATAGCTGCTTCCTGCCGACATTCATACTCTGAAGATGTATGCACGAGGTGGTAGGTGAGCATTCAGCTCTTACTGCGGCTGACTCTTTATGGTGATTTATCCAGCTTGCGGATTAACTTTATAAAAGACTTGGAGATATAAAAATGTGTGGTTGGCAGGTTAGCTTAAGGAGAGTGACACCTGATGATGACTGTAAGGGTCCCCAAGTAACAACTGAGTTGCCTGCATGCAGCATAGGCCAAGCAGACCTGCGCTTTCTGAGTAGCACCCATGTGGCTGTTGCAAGAGCGTACTACCATTGCTGGAAAAAAGGGGATATACTTCAAAGAACTCATCTAGGTCCAACTAAACCAGCTAGGCTGGGAACCACACACTGGTTCATGCTGGCTTTTGCCACTTCCTTGGGTGATAGTATGTGAGTGTATTTTCTAGGGACTGCAGAGAGCACAGCAGCAGCAGAAACTACTGCTCAGATCCAGGCTGGGCTCAAGCGAACAAACCCTCCACCCACTCAGACTACTGGCAAACATGGCTTCTCTGGAAGAATCTCCTGTCTCTTCCTCCCCATCCCAGATCTCTAGAGGGCTTACTGGTTTCCCTGTAGTACTGACCACGCAGAACCCAGACTGCCTCAATCAGAGCATTCAAGGTGACAAGAGCTATCTTTTTTTAAAGAGGTTTTTTTTATTTTCCATTTTCCAGGCTTAGTTCCCCACTACTTGGTTTCTGTTACTCTGACTTCTTTCTGTCTGGCTTTTTATTTTCTTTTAATGGAAATTTCACTGCTGCTTTACCTACTCCTGGTGGCCCTCTTGATCCTCCCAATGGAGAACGGTTCTTACATCAGTACAGGAGTTTCCGCCTCCCTAGCAGCCTGATACAACATGTTCCTTGCTGTCATGTCCTCTCCAGTCACAGCAGCCGATTGCCTGCCTTACACTAACTCTGTTGACTGAACATGTGGTGTAGCACAACATGTGGCACAATGACTTTACATTCTTGCTGTACTCAAGAGTTTTATTATCCCAAGGTACTACCATGGATGTTTTCTATGGAGAGCTTGGGGGATGGGAACTGCACTTGGGAATTATTTCTCTACTCCCTCCCTTGCTTATCTACTGATGCTGAAGTTTCTCCTATTCTCCTCCTGAGAGATCAGTGCTGAACATGTCATCATCCCCACATTTAAATCAACTGTTTGCTGAGGATTTGGGATACCCTGGCTCAAAATAATTTAATTAGAATAGTAATTATCTTATTTCACACCGTGTAAGATCTCAGTTCTCTTCTTGGCACAGGTATGCCATGTAGCAACTGTTTCTATAGAAGACTTAACCTGTTCTGCTCTTTGAAACTCTGGCATTGCTGGCTGTTCATTGCTGGAATAATTAAAAATTTTTTTAGTAAAATATTTTTAACCATAGTGTAATTTGATACACTGCTGGTCTTTGCTTTTGAAAAGGGACAGGGTTTCTTCCTTTCAGCTAGAAGAATAAAACAGATACCTAACAGTCTTTCACTACTTTGTGGATGCTGCACAAACTGTCAGAAGGATCTGTCTTTGCCGTGTGAATTACGGGCTGTGTGAGTTGGAAAGCTGCTCCTATTCTGCTGGTTATGTCCTTTCATCTCAGCCAAGTGACTGCGGTTGTCATTCCCATTCACCTCCTGTGCTTTGCTTCTTCTGATGCCTGTTTCACTTTTTTATTATCTGCATTTTTAGCTGCCTCCGGTTTTCTCATTTCTGGCCTTTAATTTTGTCTGCTGTAAAGCTGAAAGGCTAATTCTGTTTCTTCGGACTACTTCAGCTTGAGGCCGACTTCTGGCAGTGTCAAGGGCATGGAGAGTTTTTACATTCTGCTACAGCACATGGCATAAGTCTCTCCCCTCTTCACCATGTTGTTTCAATTTTTATCACTGCTTCATGTCCCATGAGACCCTTGAAATACAGAGTCATTGTCTTGCCACATGCCTGAGAGGTTTCCTGGCCACCAGTGGTCACCCAAAGACAGATTTTCCTTCCGCCAGCTCTCAAGCAGAGTTGGTCGCATGTAGAAACACAGAACCTTGTGTGGGAGCAGGTAGGGCTTGGTGGTCACCTCGCAAATATGTAGGACACGGTTTTTCAGGATGGCCATACCCAAGGAAAAGAATGCCTTAGGGCTCAACCCTCTTCGCAATAACTCTTAACAAAGTTAAGCTAAATGTAAGTATGTATTTACAAATCCTGAACAGATGGCACATATGCAAGCTGGTACATACAGATGAACAGAAGAGAAAGAAAAAAAACACACATACTCCCTAAGCAGTATTTAATTAAGATCAGATGGTTTCCTTTACTACGTATGGCTGAACTGACAAGTTGGCAAATGCCTGGCAGCATTTATAACCAAGGTCTCTGGTTTTCACTAAGTCTTTATGTCTTCAGGTTACATTCACTGAATGGAGCCTGAAGCTGACGGATTCCTTGTCCAATCCCTGTTTGGTCCCTATACACCTTTTGAATTCTTTCGATTGAAAGATTTCCCCCACCCCCTCCCACCACCTGCTAATTTATCATTCATTAACTCAGGCAATAAGGGTTTGTGCCTTTCTTGGTCCCAAGCCATTGCCTGCTGCCTTGTGCTTTGTAGGCGCAAACTTCTTTTGTGCACCACTGGTGTGGACACTTCTTAATTGCCCACACAGACAGGAAATAACCTTTTCCATGCTGACAGTGGTTAAGTCAGCCCCGCTTTATCCTGGAGCTTGGAATATCCAAATCTCAGAGAGAAGCTTTTTCACTTAGTTTGTTGATTGTATTTTATACAACTCCATAATTGCAATTCATTCACACAGCTTGTTACTGGCTCTTTGTGGAGATCAAGCCTGGAGGTAACCAACAACTCTGAGGTAGATATAGATAGATGTGAGGAGCTCCCGACTCCCTGCCCCCTCTAAATTTAGGTTTTTGAGAAATACCCTAACAAATTCCTGTCATCCCCCCCCCCAACTTTATTTTCCTCTCTGGCATGCTAATAACCCTTCCTTCTGTCTACTAATGCTCTTTCCTGCCTTTACTTTATTCTCTTTCTTCTTCTTCCCTATTTCCTGTCTTACTTATTTTTCCTAATCTATTCCCCCTCAGACTCTGATTCATGATTCCTGTGAGATGTAGCTGCATTGGCTGAGGAGATGTGGGGGAGGCCGCCTCTTTATCCACTGCAGATAACTCCAACGGGGATCATGAATCAGAGCGCTCTGCTGCTGTAGTTCAGTCTCACATAGTAATGTAAACTGGAGTTGATGGCAACTGCACTAATATGACAGCCTGAACTGTCTCAGCTGAGGAGTAGATGTACCACCTGTTCTGCCACTTCTCCAGTGGGGATGGTAACCTCTGGCAGAGGAAAGGAACAGACAGCCATGCACTGTCCTCCCTGTCCTCTGTGAATTGCTAGAGCTTGAGAGTCAGGACCCTAGGACTTTCCATTCTTTCTTGTCATCAAAAATTTCTTCTATAGCCTCTTCAGAATTATTGGTCCTTGCACAATCTCACAGTCCAAGACTGCTAACTTAAAAAGTCCAGTCTCATCTCAAACCATGCTGAGAGAAAAATAAATTAATTGGCTAAAGCCTATTTCCTTGTACCTCCAGGGATGAAAACAAACCCAAGCAAATTCTCTGTCTGCACCTAATTAAGGGCCATTGTTTCACTCTTCTCTTCCCTTCACACAAAAGAACCACAGTTGTCAGGGATATACTTTCCATGTCAATGGAGTCATGACAACCTTGATTTGTGTGTCACTCTGGCCAGCTCTCACATGAAGAACCTGTGTTGTCTTCTCACATTAAGTTTGTAATTAATTTGAAAGGAGGAGCAGAATGAACACTTGGCTCGTAGGTGCCCAAAGAGCATGGGATCAAGTTCTGCTCTTTCCTTCCTTCTTTCTCCTCCAGAGACACACGCTCCATGGAAACCAAATCAAAGCTCTCATTTGGTACAGTTTCCCTATCTAGCTCAATTACACCTTGCTCTGACAGCAGTGATGATATATTAAATACCTTGCATTGATTTTATTACCCCTTTTTATTACTCTCATCTGGGTTCAAATGAAGGATTTTTTCACTTGAAATATTCTGACAGTGTCTGTAAGCCACCTTTTTGTGTCAGTGGGCTAAAGACTCAGTTGGATTCGTGTAGAGAACAAGCAAATTATTTAAATGACCTTTGAAGCTGAAATTTAGAATAATGCAATGTCGTTACTGTAAAATGTTCAGAGTGCTATAAAAGTACTAGAAAAGAGCTAAAGCTTTAAAGTCAGTAATGGTAAAATGCCTCATCTATATGTCTAGACTCAGTGTTGTCCGCAGGCAATTCTGCAGTAGACAAATAGTTGGTACATATGCTAAAGCAGAGCTTCTGCCTTGTAAGTTCCTCAACCTAAGGTGTCAGGCTAGATTTCAGTGTATATGCGTTCAGGAAAGTCACCCAGTCTCTCTGGTTGTGCCTCCAGGTAAGATCTAGTGGAAGACTCAGTTTTGCAGTTCAGGAGGCTGGCTGCAACGTGCTGTGACTCTTCTCGCCTATGTGTCACGCTGTTGTAGCTTTATCCTGGCTGGCAGCCAACACCACAGCCGCTCGCTCACCCTCCCCCTGCTCGGGGATGGGAAAGAGAATTAAAGAGGTAAAGGGAAAAGAGACTTGTGGGTTGAGATATGAACAATTTAATAACTACAATAATATTGATAATAATGATGACAATAGTAATATATACAAATACATAAATGAGTGATACAGTGATACTGCTCACTGCCTGATGACCAAGGCCCAGCCTGTTCCTGGACAGACATCCCAGAGCAGGGAGAGTCCCGAAACCGCACTCACGGAATGGAGATAAGAGCCCAGGTGTCTGAGAGCGAGAGGTGACCGAGGGAGGGAGACAACCCTGAGAGAGGGACCACCTGGAAAGAGATGACACGGAAAAGAGAGCTGACCTGGAGCAAGAGGGAACTTCTGGACTGATCCTCACACTGGGCATGCTGTATGTGATCTGGAACAGACCATTGGCCAAGCTGGGTCTCAGTCTTAAACCCAAGGTCAGATCCTAGGCTAATAACTGGGGCTGTGCTCCCTCCCAGCTTCTCCTGCCCCTGCAGACACTGGCACAGCAGAGAAGCTGGAAAGTCCTTGACTGTCCTGGCAGCAGCTCTGCCCATCAGTGTGTGATCAGCTTCTCCTCAGCACAAACCCAAACACAGCCTCACACCAGCTACTGTGAAGGAAGTTAACTCTGTCCCAGCCCAAACCAGGGCACAGGCTCTCTTTGCCGTGGAAACTACGGCACCTCGCCCCTCCAGCCCCCGCCCTGCGCCCGGGGTGGGTGTGTGTGTGTGGGGGGGGTGCGGATCGAGGTTTCGTCAGACGGGGCGCAAGGTGTTGTGGGGGGATCCTCGCGCCTGAAAAGGGGGCGTTGCGGTAAGCGCGTGCCGCGTGGCTGCTGGGCACGAGCAGCGGCGGTTGGGGTGGGCGCGTGCTCCGGCAGGCGGCAGCTGTG
>NW_010138593.1:0-2135 GCF_000699245.1 Pterocles gutturalis
GGTCTCCGCACCGTTCCCTTCGTTCCCGCCCCGCAGCGCTCTGGCTGAGGTTCCAGCTGCCTTTTTCCCTGGCCTTGGCCTTCTCGTCGGTTGTCTTCAAAACCAGAGCCGTCTGTCACAAACCAAAGAAAAACCCCACTGTTTTGACAGCAGAGAGGTGTTTCTACTTTTGTTTTGCCTGCCCTTGTGCATTGTTCTGTGTTTTCCCAGAGCTGCCGGCCGGAGCGGCTGCACTCCCCCAGCCCTGCCGACCAGAGGCGGAAGCGTCAAAGGCAAGGGCTGGCTTCGCTCGTGTATCCCCCTGTTCCTGGCCCCCCCACCCCAGCTCTTCACCTGCTCTGCTTCCTTCGGGGCGATGCTTCTGCAGGAGTCACGGGGCAATTGCTGCAACTGTATCATGGATAATGGAAAATAGCGTAGAATGGAAAATAAGGCGTTTATCTCATGAAAGATACCTGGTAATGCAGTGTTTTGTTTTGTTTTGTTTTGTTTTGTAGACTGCCTGGAGAGACAGACTGTTCTGCTGGTATCTTTTGTGTTTTAAGTTACTGCAAATGTAGTTGAAATAATGGTTTTTGGTTAAACAGTGAAAGTACACAACTGGGAGAAATAGATGTTGACTTGTCAGAGTCATTGAAACAATACTTCTTTCCAAGGCATGACAAAATTGCTAAGTATGGGAAAATAATGTAGGAATAGTATAATGTAGCTGTTTTAATCTGGTTTTCATGATCTTCCTTTGTGTATGTTGCATGGCACTAAACATAGATGGATAATTTTCTTAAAAGTAGAGACTGAAGTTTCAGATGGTTAATGTCACAAATATTGGGGCATGGAAAGTATGAGTTTATCCCCAGAGACTGAGATTACATTAGCAAACGTGACTGCTGGATTTAGTCTAGCTGTTAGGAGCAGATTTACAAGACTTTGTTTGTTTGCTTTTTACTGTCACCCTTTTTTTTGTCACTTTTTTTTTTTAAACATCTAGTGAAAAGTTAAAGGGCATTGTTTGGAAGGACTAGGAGTCTCAGCTGGTATAATTAACAGCAAATGGGTGGCGATACTGGTAGACAAATTCCTCGTTACACTAAGAATTCTCCTTCAAAGGAAATAGTTTGGTTTGAAATATTGGCAAGTGCATAGGACTTGGCCCAGCATGAAATCTCTGCTCATGGTTATGATAATTGGATGTGAGCTATAGCATATATGGTAGTATCCCTTTTGATTTTATGGGTTTATTGATGTGAGAAAGCTGTTGGAATTTAGTCTGTTCTAGTTAAACTCCTGTAGTTTGAAATAAACTGCACCCATCTCCAGCTGTCTTTAAGTTATAAAACTATCTTTAAAGTGATTAGGAAGAAATCTGAGCTAAGCTGAGATACAGGGTATATGGGATTTGTGTTCCTTTAGCTATGCAGCCTTTAAAATTAAATGGACTTAAATTTCATTTAGCAGAAACACCATTTTTGTGTTGTTCAGTTGCACTGTATGCCTGTTCGCAGCACCAAGAAATCTGCTAGAATGATGAGATTTGAATACTAGTGTGTGTAGAAAAGCAGGCAGGATGTGGGTAATTAATGCTTTATTTATGTATGTTGATGAGTTGCTACTCTTTACCTCACTGCAAAACTGTCTCATGTATTAGAAGGAGAAAACTGATTCATAGATAAACAAAAAGCACACAGAATGAGGGAACACTCACCTATATTTTCATTAAGAGTCCATTCCCAAGTATGGAATTTGTTTCTGAGGAGTTTGGGTTTGCCACTTGTCGTGGGTTAAACACAGACTGCTTAAAGTTAACTCTGTTAAATTTTTTTTTCTCCCTCTTCATAAATAGCTAGCAAGAGGCTGTGTTTTGGATTTATGCTCAGGACAGGAGCTGATAAGAACGATATTTTGTTCTGCTGCCAAGGTCAGCAGACAAGCAAAGAGACACAGTCCAGCTGCTAGCCTGGGATTTGCTCTTAGGTTAAGATTGAGAACCAGACTGACCAATGATTTATTCCATATCATGCACGTCATGCCCAGTATATAGGTAAGAACTCCCGGAAGAGTGCTTTCTTTTGCCTTTGCTCCACTTTCGGTTTCAGTGCTCTCTTCTGACTCTGCATCGCTCTCCCAAGGCCTTCCCC
>NW_010138594.1:0-8410 GCF_000699245.1 Pterocles gutturalis
AAAACTTCTTCCTAATGTCTAGTCTAAAATTACTCTTTGTCCTATCACTACACTTCCTGATAAAGAGTGCCTCCCCATCTCTCCTGTAGCCCCCTTCAGGTACTGGAAGACTGCTATTAAGTCTCCTCAGAGCCTTCTCTTCTTCAGGCTGAACAACCCCAACTCTTTCAGGCTGTCCTCATAGGGGAGGTGCTCCAGCCCTCTGATTAATTTCGTGGCTATATAATACAATAAGTGAAGTTTTCCCTCCAGAGAATCTGAACACAGTACTCCAGGTGGGGTCTCACGAGAGCAGAACAGAGGGGGAGAATCACCCCAACCCTAACATTTTAACATATTTAAAACAACTGGACATTTGGCTATCTAGTCTTTCTAAAAAGCCATAGATAGATTTTTTTTTAAAATTTTTATTTCTAAAAAGACAACTTTCAAGCAATCTTGAACATGATCTAGAACTTGATCTAGCGCATGATCTAGAACTTTCAGTCGATCTAGAGCACAGTCTAGAACCCTGAAGTCACCTAGAACCAGCAAGCAAGTAGAAATATGATTTAGAACTGTCACTTTGGGCTAGGACCTGCTCTGGAGCCAGGAAGTGGTCCTGAACTTGTTGTTGCTAAACCCACTTTCAAGCAATCTTGAACATGATCTAGAACTTGATCTAGCGCATGATCTAGAACTTTCAGTCGATCTAGAGCACAGTCTAGAACCCTGAAGTCACCTAGAACCAGCAAGCAAGTAGAAATATGATTTAGAACTGTCACTTTGGGCTAGGACCTGCTCTGGAGCCAGGAAGTGGTCCTGAACTTGTTGTTGCTAAACCCAGCAACTGAACTGATTCAGAACTGACAGGTAGTAATCTAGAACTTTCAAGTGAGCTAGAACGTGATCTAGGACTTGAGCTAGAATGTGATCTAGACCTTTCAAGTGATCTAGAACATCATCTAGAATCACCTCCCTGCCAAACAGGCCAACTCCAGAGTTCAGCCCTGCTCTAACTGCACCAACACCACCCCAGCTCTACAAACTGGGGTTTGTAGGCCTTGGGCTGTCTCGGGCATCTCAGTTGTCAAAATGCAATAGGCAAGAATCCTATTCCTTGATGATAAGAAGCCAAGAACGCACCAAAGGCTTTACTCCCCTCACTAACCAAGGACAAACTTTTGCTTAACAAGGTCAGCACCCCCAGCTCCAAGGCACCAACAGAGAAAGTTCAGCCAAAGTTAATCCAATACAGGGGCTGCACCACCACCCACCCAAGGGGCTGAAAGGTTTCATGCTACCCTTCCCCCTCTCATTTGTTACGGGGACACCCCTCTCTGCTTCCTATGCTCGTTAAGGCCCATGCTTCCCAGGCTCATTGGAGAAAGTTAGCTGGAGACCTGAGAACTTTTCTCTGTGGAAGGTGAATAAATAAAGAGAAGGCAGCCAGCATGTGAATACTCCCGAGAGGCTGATGGACTCCTCGAGGACAGACTCATACCAGGATCCAAAGAGTGGGGAAAAAAATAATTTCTTACTCTGAAGACTTTTCTCTCTTTTCTCTCCTTTTCCTTTCTCTTTTCTCTTCAAGCATCTCTTGATTTCTCTCTCTGGCATGTACGGGAACACCTGAGAAGTTATATGCCAGCTCCTTTTGGGGCTTTTTTAGCAGGTTTTCTGTCAGCAGGTTTCCAATTCCATATTCAATCAAGACCAATTTGGAACTGCTCTCTGGAGGTGAAGAAAGACTTCTGCAGAGCTGTCAGCCTGTAGTGCCACCACAGAAGTTTGCTAATCTTGGCCACAAGCAAAGGTGAGAGCAGAGGGCTATCCTGAGGTCTCTCATTAGTATAGTTCCTAACTGCTTCACATGGTTTTCATGCTAGCGATTTCAAAGCCCTTTGTGGTGAAGGTGAGCCTTGTTATCTGCCTTCCTCAAGATGCGTAAAGCAAGGCACAGCCTGAGGCAGTGATTTTTGTTTGGGGCTGTTGAGCAATCCAGTGCTGGCACTGTGAATGAGTCGAGGCAGCCTGATTTTCCATCCCCCTTCTCGTTCCTTCCCAGGCTCCTTCCTCTGACTTGACAGAAGCTCTTTGCCTATACCTCCACTGCACACAAATCGCATTTCACAAGATGCAACTGCCACCTTAGTATCTTCTTGTTCTCCTTCACCATCAGCTCATGCACAAAACCCTTTGCAGTGCTTGTGGTCGCCTTGGTGCCTCTCTTCTGCCAGGACAAGGGAGAGAGGCTGAGCTGCTGGTGGTCTCTTGAGTCACTCCATCCATCCCATGCCATGAGAGCTCAGCCCTGCTGCTGCTCACGGGCACCAGCCTGCTCTCCTGCACAGTGCCTGCAGCCCACGTCTTTTTCCAGGATCCAAGGGAAGTCCAAGAACAAAATACAAGTGGGACAGATGCTGTTGTAAGGCAGCTCTCCATCCTTATAGAAATGTGCTGGCAATGCCACAGCTCGCTGCGAAACCCTGTCTGGGTGTGGGGACCTGGGGCAATGCACCTCCAAGGCACTGTGGGCTTCCACCTGTCCCCCAAGGAGGGCTGGCCGGGGCCACCGGCTTGCCACAGCCTCTTGTCAGTGCTGCTGCACAAGTGGTAGGTGCCAGGTCCCGGACAGGGAAAAAAGTGTGGCTGTGCAGGTGGGTGTGGAAGAGTAAGGACTTGGTACGTGCTGAACTTCACCAAGAAAAATAATGTGGCATAGAGACGTAGACAGTATCCTGTTATTTATTCTTTCTTTAGCTGATTTTCTTCAGACTTCAAAAACTATGCTTGCTTCCATGGGGATTGTACACTACATGTGCCTTGTCTGAAATATTAAATTTCCTTAATTTTGGAAATATCAAAAGTATTAAAAAATGGTGTGGACATTTTAAAGAAAATATTGGTTAGAGAACAATGTAAGTTTTTTTTTTTCTTTTCTCTCATTGACATGCATAGCCAGTTTTAATCTTTGTTTTGATTTGTCTCAAAAAATACTAGTTTTTTTGCAAAAAGTGTGTCTTTGAGAACAAGTTTAAAAATAATTTTAATAAAAGTCATGGAGTAAAGTTAAAAATCACAGTTTTTCAGAAATACAAGTAAACTCTGGAATGGCAATGCAAGTGGGTATAATTCAGTATAATTATTTAGTGTAAATTATTAGTATTCAGGAGTAGTTAATATCTCAGGCTTTAGAAAGCATCTTTTTGTGACAAGGTCTCATTTCCTCCCTCTGTGGATATTTGAGTTTCATCCTACATCTCTCCTACCTGCAGAACTTCCTAGTTTACCTAGTTCAAGTGTGTTCTCAGCTCAGGCTGCAGAAACCCTTCGTCATGCTTCTAATTTTGGTGAGGATCGAAGGTTTCTTTCTGTGCAGGTCTACCTCCAGCTGTTCTTCCCTCTTCTCCATTGTTTCACATAGATAGTACTCAACAGTTTTTGTTTCTGAGATGGCATCTATGGCCTCCAGTCAAAGATGAGTGCCCATTGTGCCGTATACCATAAGGCGAGGCATTCCTCTTCCCAAGAGAAGTGAGTGCGGAAGAAGAATGTGAAAAAAGATAAAAGCGTGATTTGGCAGATTTCTGCAGGGAGTTTTTCCTGCTGGAAGAGGAGAGTGGAAATGCTGAGGAATTGGAGGAAGGAGCTCTCTGCCTTTATAAGGCTGTTGTTTAGACAGAGACTATCTCTCCAGTTTGGTGATCCAAGATGGTATTGTGATAATTAATGAATTAAGTGATACTAGAATCCATGAAAGACTTAAAATTTCCTGGGTACCTGAAGGGCCTAAGTAAACGCTGATTAACAGCATCACTTGACTATGCATTGCATGAACAACTTCTTACAGTACAGAAAAAAAATGTCCAGGACTTCTGTCATTTAAAGGAAATGAGCAGGATGGATTTTGCACTTCTAAAGCATATAAAGAAAAAAAAATGCAGGTCGACCCCTTTTAAATGGTGATAATAAAGGCTTATACCTCAAGTGTAGGTTGCTGTCATTCTTGAGAGCAAAGGAACAGAGCTTACGCTGTCAGGTGGCTGTCCCCTGTCTCGTTAAACTTTTCCTAATTAACAGGCTGACATTGATTGTTCTTATTGACAAAGAAGAATTAAGTACCCAGAGCTTTAACAATAAAGGAGAGCTGTTAACAGGCAACCTCTGATGAGGGGACTATGTTTTATGGGCATTGGGTTGCAATGAAGACTGCAAACATCTCTGCTGTAACTCCCTGAAATAGGCGAGGAACTGTCTCGGAGGCAAACAAAGCAGGAAGATGGCAGAAAACAAAGAACCTGGTTAAAGTAAGCAAACAAACAAACAAAGAAGCTGGTGACCAGCAGGGGATGAAAGGGTTGCACGTGGTTTCAGAAGTGCCTGGCCAAGACAAAGGTTTTGTGTGAGATGGCTGTAGTGCTTCTTGTAAGTGGCTTCAAATGGGAATGTGTGTGGCATCTCGTGGGAACGCTTGTGTGCAGAATTGATTTGGGTCTAAAAGATTCCCCCAAGTTGTGGTAGGAAGCGGTAAAAGCAATAGCTTGTCAATTAACAGGGCCTTTGTTTGTCAAACATTTTATGGAGAGTCCGAGACCCTTCTGGCTGGTGTTAACAATGAAGGAAATGCTGAGAAGAGTAAGAGTGCTTGGCTTTCGTGTTTGTCACCCTTTCAGTTTAAATAAACTTGGATGTCACAGATTTGGGGGTTGTTATCAGATAACAATAGTTAATGATTTTCAACTTGCACACAGCCCTCTGGGCCCTGAGAAAAGATGGGTTAGTATTTACAATCCTGCTAAATGAATTTACACAAAAGAGTTTAATTAACTGTGTCACACCTACTTGTTTTCCTCTCTCCGTTTTTCAAAAGCAAAAAAAAAAAATAAAATTCAAGATTGGAGACAATATTTTGTTACCAATGTGATGTTCTGGATTTGGTTTATTTCCCCCTGTCTCTTAAGTCTGGCCTCTGTATCACTTTGGGTACTGTATTTTTTTTAGTTAATTGTGCTGTAGTGGTTGACTTTGTTCATATTTAATGTCTTTCATAGAAGATATAAAGTGAAACTTGGCATCATTAAGTTTGAATTGCTGTTGAGCTTTAGTGTGATTGCCAAATTCCATCTTGACTTGCTTTTAGTCTGCCTGGATTTTCCTTGCTCTTTCCATTGCCTCCTACAGCACTGCTTTTGTTTTTTGCCCTGGAAGCATTTTGTGTTGATAAGGGAGCAAGTTTCCAACCCTGTCTGATAAACTGTTCTCCAGCTGGGCTATGTGATAAATTAACATTTCTTACAACAAACCAATGATACAGAAAGGCTAGTCAAAGCTCTTTGGATTCCAACAACTTTTTAGATGTTAGTGAGCATATTTATTACTTTTGTTGCCTTATTTAATGATGAGAGACAAACACATTGGATAGTGAAGGGGAGGAAAATTATACCCAGGAAATTATTTTCAGGATTCTGACAGGCTGTAACTTTTTTATACAACTCGTCCTCTTAGGCTGAGAGCAGGTTAGGCAGAATAATTCATTGGCTGTCAAAATAGACATGGGAAACAGAAAAGGAAAAAAAAAAAGGTGCTTTGAGATATGACAGTGATTTACTTATTCTGCCTTTAACCTGTCAGTAATAAAATTTGACTAGGAGCCAAACTATCATAACATCTTTGGCACTCTATGTGGGTACATCAATCTGAAGGAAAGATGCAGAAATTTGTGCAGGCAGCTCAGGGTTCGGGTTAGGAGTGGGATGTAAACCCCCAGCTTCCCCTGTAGGTGGTTGAATACAAAAGGTGAGTCCTTAAAAATACTTTCTAACTCTAGTGGTGGAAATAGCCTAGACATCTTAACTTTCTTCCAGGAAGTCGTGCTCCCACGGTACCTAAACTTCTGTCCCAAACATGACTAGAACACCATTAAACTTGACAATCCGAAGCTTCATTGAAAACCCAAGAAGTTTTCAGCTCTCTGCCAGAACCTTTGTAATGAAGCGTTGAGATTTTCTACAGAAAGCAGATGTGTGTGTGATTTTTTTTTTTTTTAAACTGGAGTTTAGTAGCATTACACAGTATTTTGTGCTAAAATAATTGAAATGGAAATTTCTTTATCGCCCCTACTTGGGTGTCAGAGCCAATGCAATTGAAAGTGCGAAGTCCAAATTTCCAGCAGGCTTAGATCTGATGCTTGAGGCGTCTGAGCCCAAAAGGATTTGAGTAGCTTGTGTGCTTTGTATGGTTTATTTTCCCTTTTCTCTTTTCTTTCTCCAGAACACAGGACCAAGAGTTTTCTGAGAGTAGGACAGAAGCTAATGTGCCCTTGCCAATAGTATCTTTCTTCACAGGAAAAAAAAGAGCTGGCCTCAGCTCTGAGAGCATAATGATGAGGAGAGTCTTGTTCCTTTTACCACCCTCTGCCTTGTATCCAAATATTCAACGTGCTGAACAAAAATTTGAAAATGAGACAATGTATATGAAAATAATTAATTCCAAGAAGTCTCAGGATTTTGTGCTTTTCAGCACTCAGTCTGTTCTCTGCCCCCTTTCCTAGTTGTAGCATAACTTTCCTTCTCCTGGATGCAACTGAATAGCAATTCTTCCTAGCAATGCTAGTTGCTGATGCACTATTCTTTTAGCAGCCAGCTGAACTGCCCTGCTCTCCATCTTTTGAGGTATTTTTTTTTTTTAATTCTCCAAGGTTCCTGCAATTACCATTCCTCCCCCATCTAGGTTTTTTAGTGCTGCACTTAATAAAGAATGGGTATGTACATGTCTGGGACCATGCAGGAGGGAAAATCCTGTGTTTATTGTATCTTCTGTTATCTTTGTAGTTGACATGCGTGTGTAAAATCTCTTATCAGTAGCACTTGCACAGCATCTGCTACTATGACTTGGTCTTTTTTTGACTGTGAACCTGATTCTAACACAGTGAGCATTTTTATAAAGTAGCTAAATGGGAACAGGACCCATAAAAGCTGACACCTGGTGGAAACCAAGCCAGGCCGGCGTTTTCTTTCCCCACGGTGTTGTTACATTCCTTGTGGTCAGCTGTAATAGCTTTGCATCCTGAAGTATGGGCTGTGGGGTTTTACGCTGTGTTCAAATAGGCATTGCTGGAAGCTTTAGCGTTTATGGTGTTTGGAGGAAACATTCTCGCTTTCTGAGCATTCAGTGCAGCAGAGGTAACAGCGAGCAATTATATAAAATGAGCAGTGAGTTACAGGCTAATTTGAAGGCTGAGGGGGATGGAGGGAGAAGAAACATGCTGGTACATCAACAGAAATATCGTGAACCTTAGTCAACCTGTGGAGCATGTTTGCTGTTGTTCCCGAGACTGTGTTTATTTCTCTGAGTCAGACAAGAGACTAATAAGGATACTATTAACACATCTAATGACCAAAAGTACTTTTTGCAGTTTTCATAATCAGTGCCTGTGTTTCTATTTCTAAATATCTTATCCTCTCGTTGCTGTTGGTCTCTCGGAAATTCTTTATCTCAGACTTTCTTCAAACTTACGGAAAGAGAAGGTGGCAAAGTTCCCAAAGCAGACTTGGTTTTTGTTTGCTTGTTCCCTGGTACTGCTCTTCAGACTTTAGTGAGTAGCCCAGTACACTCTGATTATGATAAATTTTTTTGCTTCCTGTCTGATTGTTCATGTAGGGCAATGGGTTTCAAGCAGAGAGGATGTTCCCCTCGCAGGATGTGACAGGGTTTAGCAGAAGGGAGCCAAGTCATGCTTAGGGAATAATTTTTTCCTTCATGATGTAGTGGTTGCAAAACAATGTGTAAAGCACACGGTGCTCCAAGAGGAGCAAGCGGGGCTCAAACTCACTGAGACTCTGCAGCTGCTATGGCAAGGGAAGGTGCCAGCTTGCCCACGAAAATCCAGGGGTATCCAGATGGTATGGAGATAAAAATCTGTGATTTCCAGCTCCCCACAAATTCCTTCAGTTTGAACTCTTTTTCTAAATACTGATGTTTATTAAAGTGGGGAAGCAGGCATAAGATGTGACCTGGAAGTGGGCAGATGAAAGCAAAGGAAGAAAATAATTCATAATTTCTGATGTGCAGGATTTATATAGTAGTTGTGCTTTTGCAAGCAAAGTAAACCAGTCATACTGGAAATAGGAGCTTTAAGTCAGTATCACAAAAATAATTTCTAAAATCTCATTTGAAATTCATATCAACTCTTATCAGATGGAAGACTTTCTCCTAGAGGTGACACTTGCTCACGGAAGGAAAACTAAAATAAAATGTAGCGTACTAGACATGCCCAGTCACTATAGCCTGAACTATTCATATCTAGAATGCCAACAAGCATATTTGTGGTTCAACTGCAGATAAATAACAATTTGATATTATTAATTAAAAATTATTTAAACACACAATCCCTGAGTATATCAAAAGTATTAAACTCTGCTTCCCTCTT
>NW_010138594.1:8441-62902 GCF_000699245.1 Pterocles gutturalis
CTAATGCTGAACAGTAATTTGGATAAAATAGAGTCTTTCATAATGGCTTGCAAAATTAAAGGTTTAATAAATCAGAATCAATATGTTGAAAATGTGTAGGAGTGTGACAATTTGACTTCAACAGCCAGAACACCAGAATGAGGACATATCAGCCCTATGAAATATTACCAAGATGTTTCTCTGCAGTCTGTTGACAGAAATTCAGCTGGGTTGGGTTTTTTTAAATTTTTTTTGAGAACTTAGAGTTTCAACATTTCAGTGCAGAAAGGAAAGCAATGAAAAAGAAACAGGATGGAAATTTTCAGACATGGTAGCTGATGATTGTGCTCTTAGTTTTGGCTTTCCATTCCAAAAATCTAAACAGCCTCAAGTAAGACAGTGCTGAATACCACCACCTCATACTCGAATGAGAAAGCCTTAACAGCACAGGCTTTGAAACCCTGGCCCTAGGGAAGAATTTTGTTCTAGCCCTTTTAAACCTGATTTCACTGAGACTCGATGTCTTCTCCTTTTATCTGAATTAAACAATGCTGAACTTAAAAGGTTACAAATATTTAAAATGAATGTGGTTTTCTGTGATAAAGTTGAGATACCTTTTTAAAAATGGAATCTGGGAGCTGGGTTGGGTGGTATAAAAATGAGAAATGAATTCTGTTCACTGCATAATTTTATCACCTAGTGCTAGGATGCTGTCAAAACAGCCGGCTGCTGTCTTTGGAGATGGCTGTGTGTTATCTCTAAATTTTGAAAAACAAAGTTGTTTTTCATGTAATCCCGCATGACCCATGATTTCCTGGTTTAATTAAGTTCATTTCAGCAGTGTTAACTCAGAGATAGATTGAGTCCTGCATTTGTAACTTACAGTTTTGATACTCAAGAGCAAATACTGGCAAACTTTTCACTAACATCTTGCATAATGGCTTGGAAGATGAATGGAAAATGTAGTCTAAATGGATTGTTTTGCTATATTGCAAAAAAAGTAATAAAATGAGGGGGAGACGATGATGGGGGGAATGTGTGGGTGGTGGGTTTGTTTTTTGTTTTTTTTTTTTTTTTAACTGGAACATCCCCAGTTGTGTGTGTGTGGGTGTATGTGTGTACCTCTATATGCATAAGTAAGTGTGTGTGTTTGTGCACTTAGGCCTGTGCGTCTCTCGATGTCCTTGTCTGTGGGGTCCCGTGTGGCCCCACGCACCCCACGCTGGTGGCCCCCTTCATGCCCCTGCCCCGCCGTGGGGTGGCGCTGTCTGGAGCTCAGCATTGTTCCTCAGCGCCACCTGGCGGCGGCGGCGGGGGAGCGCCCCTGTGCTGGGCTGCGTGGGGAGTGGGGAGGTTGAGCCCCGACTGCCACTGAGCCTGGCCCAAGGGTGCTTGCTCCCTGTGTCCGGTGGCACATGGGGCTACAGAAAGGGAAATTTAATGTGTATTTAATACAAAGTGAGAAGTGACCACATGTAGAGCTAACCGGACTGGTAGAAAGGCATTGCAAAGTGCCACAAGAGGCCTGACAGGCTGTCCCCGTATTCAGAAACTCCAAGGAAATGGCCAACTATGACTAAATGGACAATTAATCTTAGTAACAGATGTTTAATGAGAACTATATTCGGAGATGCCATCAGCTTCATTTCTGCATACAGTAAAAAACAAATTTAATTTCCTAGAACCTGAAAGGACTTGATTTTCTTTTTTGTGTGTGTTTGAGCTGACTTCCTAGCTGGTGATGTTACCTCGTAGGTGCTTGAGGGATGCCTTTTGGTAGTGCTCCTGTTCTCTGCTTTCACCTCTCCCCATACTCGTTTCTCTTAAGGAAACTTGGGCCAGCAGGGTAAAACTGTTGGATTTGATTTCTGGTGACAGGGCAGTTTTTGAAATAAACTTTTGCATATATAGATTGATAAAAAAATTGCAATGCTGGAATGACAGGCATTACTATATGGCTTTTGGGTTTCAGCCTAATTAAAATGATAGGGTACAAAGGAAAATGATAGGGTACAAAGGAAGGAAATCTAAATGGTTGTGCTCTGCTGATGAGTTGAAAAAGGCAGTACTGAGTTGGAGTCCAGTCAGCTGCAAGTGCTAAATTCAAGTTGTTATTTATTATCAGAATGAAGATAAATGAAATCACCAGTCATTAGCTCACGATCTGTAAAGAGCTCCGCAATGTCTGTCTTTGCGCACGCAGCAGGCTCCCAAGCGGCTGCTGCAGCCGGCACTGCTCGGTGCAGCCTCTCTGGCTCCTTGCAGCTCTTAGCAGCTTGCGGTGGCTTTGCTGCAAGGTTATGCACACTATCCTTACCTTCTCTTGACGTGTAAGTTGTGTCCCCACAGTGAAGCAACTCCCAGCAGCATGGGATGAGTGGGTTACCAAGTAGGGTGCTTTGCTTAGGAGGTGATGGCTGGTTGGTAGCCACGGTTCTGTGTGGGTTAGCTGGTTCATATCGCCACTGAAGTCAGCATGTGAGGGAGAAATTGAAACTGCAACTGGTGTTAAACTTGCTAACAGCCTTTTGCAAGGCTTGAAAGGACTGGAGACATTTGTAACAACCCTGGTAAACAGAAAATTGGCTCCTGGGTGATGGGCTTTCCTCTTTTAGACCTGACGGGCAGCAGGGCCAGCAGGCATCTGCTCCCTTTGTTCTTTTAGGCTAGCTAGCGGGAGGATCCACCCCACAGAGTAAATACTTAGGAGGGCCGGTGCAAAGTACTATTAGAATTTAGAAGCAGAAGAAATCTGTGACCTGATAACTCCCATTCACATTTTATTTCCCTCATCTCTGAAGGGAAGGGCCTGGGGATCATATAGTAGACATGTAGAATAAAATGTAAACATTTTATTCCTTTTGCCCTTTCCTTTCACTCTTTTTCCCTCTAGCTAATCCTGGGAAAAACCTACCCGCCTGAGTTTCTGATGGGGCAACCCTGGCTGCTGTGTGCTTGACTTCTCATAGGGACACAAGAGGGTTGTTTTCTTTGAGTCATTGCTGATTCAGTCAGAATTGGCTATTTTAAAACAAATATCTTGTGCTACTTAACCAGTGTCTTTGTGTTCACTAGGACTCTTTACAGACTCCTTTCCATTGTGCATGTTGCTACACTAACCTGTTCAAGTGCTTTGTGTATCCGAATCCTCTGTTTGCTTGTTCAGACATAAGGATCTGCAGACCGAGGCAGAAGAAGGGTTGATCAAGTGGCTTTTCTCCAGCAGTGGTTATAAGGAGATGTTAATTTAATATTCCTCCTCATACAATGTATAGTTTTACTACTATTTTATGCGTTTGGGTAATTTTTTTCTATCTTTACTACTCCTGGTCTGTGCTTTCAAGTAAACACAACCTTTGTTTTTTTCTTGCTGATCAGGTTCTGAGCCATGTGGCACATGTTTACTGTACAGTGGGGGGTCCTTTAACTGGGATAATGGGATGCTCCCATGAGCAGAGTAGCCAGAGCATGGCAGTATTTGCCTCTGCAGCACCTTCTTGGGTCATTACAAGGATGATGTTCCAAAAACTAGGAGAGGAAAAAAATGTCTTCCAGTGACTAGCAATAACTGAGAAAACTCTGGCATATGGCAGGCTTTGAAAAGCACTTATGGTTTTAGGGAGAGAATGTGACGTACAGATGTTGGGCTAGCATTAAATAGCTACAAATGCAAACTCGACAAACATGACAAATTCTGGGAGTTTGCATCCTGTGAGCAGAGCATTGACTCACGTTGAAGGAAATGTCCTAGCAGATAATGCCAGTTGCAAGAGGAAGAGGTTTAAAAATTATATTTGAATTTTCTTGAGTTTAACTGTGGATGGTGGGATACATTATTTGTAGCTGTTAAAAATGTGATAAATGTTTTCATGTTACTTTACTTATAGCCCTAATGAAGAATAATTTTAGGAAGTAGGGAAACGTCCATATGATTTCAACTACAGCTATATCCCTGGACTTGTAACACCTTCTCTGGAGAAAATGGGCATGTGGCCAACCAAGCTTAAGTATGAGCTCACCTTCCACTGGGACTGCCCGTCCTGCTTTCTTGAAATGCATCTGTATGCAGGGCTTATTCGCAGCGCTCTTTCCTTGGTTGTGGCTTGTCCTGTTGGAGACAGAAGAGGAGGCTCAAGCTGGCTTCACACCTTATCCTTTCTCCTCACGTGAAGGCAGGCAAAACGCCAGCAGGAGAGCAGCAAAATACATTTAATGCTGGAACACTTCATCTCTACGCGTTTTCCCAGGGAGCGTGGCTTTTCCTTTTTCTTACGCGGTATTTTAATGATACTGAACGTTGTCCATTAATCTGATATCCTTGAGAACTGTCAAAAATAGAACACTCATGTGAGTTGCAGGATTTATTTACCTTCCCCTAAAACACGGAAAATTCTCAAAACACAGGAAACGTATTAGAAAAACAAATCATTGTACTGACAAATTTGGGAAAAGAGTGGTTACTTTTTCCCCTGCTGCTCCTCCTGTGATACAGACTGTCAGGAGCAATAGCAGAGATGCATTTAGCCAAGCATGGAAAAAAACAGAGCACAAATGTGTTTGTCTTTCTCTGCTGGTAGAAAGCACATAATTTCTAGTGTAATTTGCAATAGTGGAAAGGGAATTGAGAGGTGCCTTGAGCTATGTACTGAGCTGGAGGGGATGCAGGAGATGAACAGGCAGAAGTGCATTTGCTTGGGCAGCTGAACAGCATCCGATAGAAGTAGCAGTGAAGCAGCCAAAGAGAGAAGTGGCTTCTTGTGTTCTCAGGCAGGAATTCCCTCTCCAGACACAGTTCTTTGAAAACTTTGTTGGCCAGTAAGAGCAAGACAGTCCCTCGCTGGTGTCGTGAGAATAGGAGAACCTAAAGACACCACCAGTAGGAATGTGCGAGTTGGAGTAAAATAAGAATTGACTGCACCATGGAGTGGAATTAACTTCTGTGAGAGACAGGCAGCGTTTAGCGGTGATTTCATGCTGGGTGAAGCCAGCAGTGCCTGGGAGGCGTGAGAACAGGATATTTCCAGACCAGAAAGATTGCTGATCAGCTCTGGGTGGTAAGTGTTTCCCTCCCGCCTGATGCTTCTCTCTGTAGCAACACTGTGATGCTGTTTACATTGTTGTGCAGGATTGGCATAAGACTGAAGATCTGGGGCTCCAAATTTTTCCTAAATCTGGAATTCTTTGTGTCTTAACAAATGTCCTTCGATTGTGGTATCATTTCTTTCTGCATGATGCATTGGTCAATTCAGATGGGGTGTTCATGATGCTGTTAGCTGGGTCGAAGAGGCTTGCCAAATCCTCAACGGTGCTCCAGAGTGGGCCCCAGACAGTTCATAAACAATGGCTTTGCCTGCATATGGGAGAGCTGCTCGACAACTTATTTAATTACTGTGTGGAAAAAAAAGTTTAAACATGAAGAACCAAACCATGTGTCGTGTTCTTTAGGAAAGAAAGTGGTCTGAGAGAATCGCATCATTGTTATCCAGCATATATGTAGTACTGGTCATGCTAAAAAGTCATAAAGAATGTTCTCCTTAGTGCTGTTTCTTCTCGGTTTTACTGTGTCTCATTTACACTAAAACTCACAATAAAAAAGTTGTGTGCTTGACACTGCAGTATAATCAAGTTAGCCCTGATATCCAAAGCACTCTAGCCGTGGCAACACAGACCAGTGCATGGGCTGATTTACACTGGACGCAAACTTAACCACAGACAAGTTACTTTCTTAGTGAGAGCGCAGATTTTTGTATTGTCTGCAGACGAGCTTGTGGGAGAAAGCATTTTCCTTTGCAAAAGGAGGACCTGGGCAACAGATAGATGTTCACTTTGCCGGCAGCTGTGCTGGTTAAGATGTTACCACCCCTAGATGTTTGATATTCCCATCTTGCATACATTCCTGTCTCCTGAGCTCTGCCAGTGGAAGGGAGCCAGGAAGCACTTGCTAAATCAGCTTCAGGCAAAGTCAGCTGCATAAACTCAAGCAGTTGATAGAGGTGGCTTGAGATGACCTGCCCTTGCCTGAAGCTTATGCAATCCTTCTCCTTGGCAAGCCTCTTGAGTAGGGGATAGCCTACTCAAGATAGAGTCACAACTGTTGCCCTTATTCACACTTACTCCTTCCCTTGTGTTGGTCAGGGAGGAGATAAATGGTGTTTTAAACCATCTTTATGGTCCTAATATTTTTGAATTGCTGGAGGCCTTGTTCAAGTGACGAGTCTCTCTCAGGGCTTCTCTAACTTATTCCCTGTTTCTTAGGTCCCTCTGTAAGATTAAAATGTTTTTCCATTGTGTGATGCTTTTATACTACTGTTAGTTGTTGTTATCTTCTCTTTTTCTTGTGTTGTATTATTAAACTCTCGTTACCTCAACTCATGAGGTTACACTTCTTTTTTTTTTTCTTTTTTTTTTTTTTTTTCTAATTCTTTCCCCCATCTTACTGGGAGAGGGAAAGGGTGGAAGGGGGCAACCATGTAGTGCTCAGTGGTGTGCGGTTGCTGCTCAGTTCTTACGCATGACAACAGGCAAAACGTTTTTCTAAGTAAACCTCCAGATTTCATCCACTTCCATGAAGCTGTGTAGCCATCTTGCCTAGTTTGGCTCCTGGGAAACAGGCAGGTGAGGGAGAGAAAGCAGAGGTCTGGTGTGGCACCGTGGTGGGAGGACTCAGCTGGGGCTGGCTTGTGGAGCTGAGCCCAGCTCAGTTCCCAGCCATCCTGTTGCCAAGGAAAGCTCACTGGGAACCCACTGGTGACAGCCCCGTGGTGATGCTGCTGCCACGGGTCACTCGGGCTCACAGCTGGATGAACAGGTTCATAGGGTCTGTAGCGCAACTGCACGGGTTGGGGCAAGACAAGCCAGGCAAGGGGGGTTGGATCTGTGACGTGAGAGAAAAATGGAAATTTACAGAAGGAAAATATTTCAGTGAAAAACACGAATCGCTGAGGATGGAGAGGGGGAGAGAGAAGGCTCAGAAAGTGAGAGAGGGGAAAAGGAGAGCATCACAGCATTGCAGTCGTGATACAAGTGGTGTTGTACTGGTGGATCTCAGCTTTTAAGTGTGCTCTGAGTGCTGGCACAACCTGTGTTCCTGCTCGGGTGGTTTTTCCTTACCAGCAGATGTGACCTGTGTGAGCTTTGCATTGCACCTGTGTTTCTGTGAGTTGTGCTCTCAGGGCTACGTACAAGAGGCAAAATGTCTCCTTCCAGGTTTGGAGTGGTGAGGGCCTTTATGGCCTTTGGATTTCCGAGGAATTGTTAGAAACTCTCTTTCCAACTAAGAGAAAAGCAGCAAGGATAAATTGGAGAGAAATTTTTGCTAGTGCTGGAGATTCCTAATAAGGAAGTGCCACACAGGCTGTTCAGCAACAAATTCCCAACAGTGTGTCTCAGTTCAACTCTTCTCCTTTTTAAATTTCAAGTCCACATAAACATTATTTAGAAAAGAGTTTACTCCGGGTTTTCCATCCTTTCCATTCTATTTATTTCACTTCCATCTGATGAAATGCTCCACATAAAAGAATTATTTTTTAAAATAGTCTTGGTGGATTAGAAACATGGAGAAGTGGAAGTTGCAGATTTCATTTTGAGCATTACTGGTGGGAGCAAGAAAAGGGGGGAACTGCTGTTTCTCCTTTGAAATTTCACAAGCAAAATGTTGCTTTAAAAATATGTTAACTGTTGATTTTGTGGTGCTCTTGGTTCTTCTGATTTTTGATGGACTTTAGTAATTCTCTTCAACATACACTGCAGGCAAAATTTTTTCCTTGTTTTGCTGCATTTAAAAATAGCTGCAAATATTGGATTTCTGTTTCATTATGTGTCATTCTAATACCATTCTGAAACCCTGCTTGCAATTAAAAAGTTTCACTCTGGGGGAAAAAAAAAGTTTTTGCTCTCCCTCTTGTAATGAATTTGCCAATGGGACAAATGCATGGTGCAATCTGCAAAGAATTTACACCAAAATAGAAGAATCCCTGTTTATGAGTGTCTGACAGCCGTACAGTTTTTTTTTCTCCCTCCCACTCTTTCACTCTTTTAGGATCAAAGAGTGAATAATTACTCCAGAAAAAGAATCCATTAAAATAGCTTCTGTCAAATTCAGCTTTGGTATAGGGAACTGCTATCTCACCGTGTTCAAATTGCCTTTTTTCTAGAGTGGCATTACCTTATGTTGTGTGTGAATTTGGCCACAAAACCTTACCTGACTACTGTGGAAAGCTCCTGGACCTTTCGTGAGAAAGCCTTGCATTTGGAAGTATCTTGTCCGTGATCTCATTTACACAGAGTTCATTGTATCTATGTAAGAGATCTGGTGCTTTTGAAAATCTGGGTTAATTTTTTTTTTTGAGCTTTGCAGTCAAGCTGGAAGGATGGAAATAAAAAGAAACATAATTCAGACTTGTCTTGAGTTAATGAGATTATTACAGAATAAACTAATTCCTTTAGGATTTGCCAGAAAAAAAAAAAAGCTGTAGAAAAAAAAGAAAAACTAAATGTAACATTTGTCAAGTTAGTTGTATGTATAAAAATTAGACATGAGGAGTCCAGAGTTTGCCTCAGATACAGTAGTTGCCTCATACTCTAGAGTGGTAACGTGACTGATCATCCTTCGTTGCTTCCTCTTCGAAAGAGGGGGAGAAAAAGAGACAGTAATAATATATCTTCTGTTGCTAATGCTGATATGGGATCTAAAGGGATTTGGGCCAGCTTGGAGAACTCTTTGAAACCAGCAGTAAAATTAATTAAGAAAGTTTGAGAGGGCTACGGATGGAAGGGACAATACAGAGAAGATTTCGTTTAGCTTTGAAGAGGAGCCCTTCCTAAGCAAGTGTTTCACATTTGGGAAGAGGATGAAATTGCAAAATAATCCCTTTTTCTTTACATTTATTTTGGTTACTCCAGATCATTTAAAACATCAGGGAGTTGAGGGGAGAGGTCTCACACACTGGACAAATTGTAGTGTTGTTATCTAGAGAGGGACGCATTTGCTTCTATGTCTTAATTTAAAAGACAATTCTCTTGCTTTTGGTACATGCACTTTTTTAATCATCATGGGAAGAGTAGGCAGCGCTTTGAGGGATGCTCTCACTAAGAATTGCTCTTCATCTTTTTTTTTGCTTCTTCTGTTTCATTTCTGTCTGAGGAAGAAACTATGTCCTGCCTGTGGCAAACCAAGAGCCATGTGCTGCCTCTCCCAGGACACTTCTCTTGCGAATGCTCCCTGGAGAACACCCAGCACATGGAATTTGGTGGCCATTCTGAACCACTGAAAATCTCTGCTAAACTTTCCTTCCTTGAAAGGCAGAGTAGACTTTTAAGTAGATTTGGTTTGATTTTTTCCTTTGCATAAGTCCTAATTGCTGCTGGGGAAGACAGTTTGCACTTCCAGATTACCATCTGGACAACCTTGTTGCATGATATTTACAGAGGCATTTGTAGAAATGTAAGTCTCAAAATTGAAAATAACATTTTTATCTAATTTTCTCAAAATATGATGTTTTGCAAATCCTAACCAGGACTTAAAAGTGTACAGGATTTGAAGAGTTACGCTTGCACTTGCAAAAAATTCAAATTTATATGCAGTCTGAAAATGCACGGGAGAAAAAACATTTTGTCCTAAACAAATAATGAAATTATTTTGAAAATAAAGCCCTTGTAGAGTCTTTGAACTATAAGCAAAATGGGGTTGTCAGTCAGACTCCTCTGGTGTTACTGAAAAAATACCAGCTTAATGTCAGTCAAAATAACTTTTTAAAAAAGTTGAATGCTTGATTGATCCTAAAAATTAAGAGTTCTGGAATATTAAGCATAGCAAATAACAAGTGCTTGTCACCCACAGAAAAGATCAAAAATAGAAAGCCCTTAGCAGCGGTTACTCTAATATCAATTTAACTTGGACACAGAATTGCAGAAACCTCATGCAGGCTCACTTTGCAACACTTACTTTCTTTGGTCCTCTGTCATCCTATGCTGTTTTTAGCCCCATCTGTAAAAATATGTTTTTGCCAAGGAGCAAAGGCAGGATAAATTGCAGAAAGCGTGTAAGCAAACAAAGAAACCCCAGACCTTACAGGACAGTTACAGTTGCAGTTTTGTTAAGGTGCTTCCCATGCATTCTCTGGCTTTGCGTTACCTACTTAGATCATCAAGCTGCTCATGCAAGAGCTTGGTCTTTTGGCTTTTTTGTTTATGCTTAAAGCCTGCAGCACATTGTTTGTACCTATGTAAATACATTATTTGCAGGAGGTCATCTGCATTGCTCTGCTCTAAGGACAACTGGGAAAATTTTTCAGCACCTTTCTGTGCAGTCATGCTGGAGTGGTCTTAATGTCACTAAAATGTCTAGGGCAACAACCTGACCATAGCCTGAAGCGAAGATAGCCAGCTGTGGAGAACAGCTACCATTCCAGGGTAGGACAGGTTTTGGTTATTTAGTGCAGTCCATTCTTACAGCTCTGATTTTCTCTAACTGGTCACTAATGGGAAGATGGTTTGTCTTGAAGTGCTGATGGTTAGCAGCCACCTTCTGATTGCCATTTGTTCATATGTCTGTTCATGGTTCGATTGTACATAATTATCCTTGAGCGATATTTTCTTTTGGCATGCATTTCTTTGGGAGGCAATGTGAATACCACAGAGCTCCTCTGTGATGTAGGGTAAAGATGTAGGAGGTGTTCTTTGCTTGTATCTACTAAAGTATAGGCCTTAATCTGCTTTATCTACTAACAATACTATGTACATGATTTAAAGCACAATAATTACCATACTAAATATGTGAAAATGAATTATTGCGTGTTAGCTGTGTGAGCTAGAAGGCTGGACTCCTTGAATTCAGTAGAAAATTTTGCTTTGTGGTTTGTTTTTTTCTGTCTTTCCAGTAACCCCAGGAACTGCGTACAGTGATTTTGTATGGCATTTCGTGACTTTAGCAAATACTGGTTCACAGAAATGGAGCAGGCAGGTGGAAAATTCCTGCAAGGAAAGTGCAAGCCTTCCTCATCCCACGAGGAGTGGGCCATGGAAACCAGCCACTCTCCATGTCTAATCAGACCTAACACATGTAGCACCAGTGACATGCTAATAAAACTGTCAGGCCTCAGGATCAGTAATTTACACCCATGTTTTTAGATTCTCTGTAAGAAAAAAGAAACTTTCCTTGTGGATGAAAAATGATGTGTGAATCTGTAAGGCTAGGCTGAAAAGAAGCAGATGCTGACATTTCTAGAGTTAATATTTTTGCCTTAAAAACACGTCTGTCATCAGCCTCTGCTTATAAGAGCGGAGGAGCACTTATCTAAATAAACATGGCAGCTGTTTTATATGATGGGCCTGTTTTTTAAGTAGTAAAAAAAATTGTATCATTTTGAAAGGTATAGTTGCCTTTAGTGTTAATTTACAATAATAGGTTGGAGTGTGTAGCTGTTCTCTGCTTGAGAATAATTTCAGATGGCACTTTCTCACATTATCTGAAAACCTCCCTGCAAGGGCAGCACGAGGAGAGGGAAGGTTAATAACTGGAAGTGCACGCAGTTGAGAACACCACAAATGCCGAAAACTTGCTGAGCAGAAAATTCTGGACTGTAATCTCAGGAGTATGTTAAAAAAAATGAAGAGTAGGGAAAACAAGACAAGAACTTTTGGAGAAGTAAGTTATAGAAGTTCTCTGCCTGTGGGATGAGGGTTACACTATAAATAATTCACATTTTTTCAAATGTCTTTGCTCTGCTAATTAACTTCTTTCCAGTAGTTTAACAAATCCCATGCATAAAAATGTATGATTCTGTTTCCTACGGGAAATGAGTCACTTTACACTGATTTTAAGACCATTTTACATCATTAGACAGGTACAAAGGAGACTTAACAGGGCCAAGGAGAGACCTACACTTGCAACCAAACCCAAATTTTATTTGCTTGCTTATTATCTCTCTTAGGGGGCTACTAATGGCTTTTGATTATGAGGCAGTAACTCAAATATGAGAATATATTGTAATTTGCATTTCCAATTGCATGCGGTGTGACCTCCATTCTTAGTATGATGTGATTATTTTCCAAAATGTAAAATGCAGAAAGATCTTTGTGTGTGAGAAGTCCCCGAATTTGAAAAAAAGTCTTCCTTTAGGGTATATGCCCTCTTCATTAGGTTCTAGAAACATAATCCTTCTTTCCAGACAACCTACTAGTTTCCTGTGGATCTTTTCATTTTTGACTGCTCGGTGGTGCTGCTTGATGAAGAGGACAATGGTGTACCTTCATCTTGGGTTGCGCCTCAGTTCTGAAGTGCTTTTGTTAGCAGGATGTTACAGAAAAGGTAGATACAAGTAATTCCAACTCCTCTGGCAATGTTTTTGAATGAAGTTGGCCATGTGCTGTGGCCTGAACATGGCCTATGTATATGGGTCCGCAAAGAATTTAGATGTGAGACTATCCAGTTTGTGAGTGTCATGTGAGCTTAGCTCAGAGGTAGGTGCCAAGCTGGTTGGATTGCCATAACGATGCTGATCCAGAACAAGAACTGGAGCAAGCCTTTAGGCAGGTGTTGAAATGCTGGCCTGGCCAAAATATAGCCAGCTCTGGCGTGCTATACATGCCTAAATGATTAAACCCATATTTCTCTAGGTTCTACATCATGCCTAAGCTGCCCCTGAGGAACCCACGATCTTTATAGATCTGGGTGTCAGCCTTTCCAGGTGCATTACTGCCAATGAGAAGCCAGTAATTAGCAACAGGATCCCACCCATAAACGAACAGCAGTAGCTGGATATGAACTTTATTGGGAAAACTTTGGAAGAAAAGACAGGGAAGACTTTAATGTATGCCATGGTCCATGCAGGGGTGTGAAGGAGGGACAGACTTCTTAGGGTTTCATCCACCTTCTCCCCATGCATGTGCAGATGGTTTGCAAGCTAGGAAAGAGGGAAAAAACCCTGTGATTCCCCTATCAGTGTTGCTAGCCAGGACTGGGCAATGTCAGAATTTGCTGATGATGCTTCTGTAAGTCATTACCCCTGGAGGAAGGAGGAAGTGGTAGAGGAACTCTTACTTGTAAATGATTCCTAATCAAAGTCAGGCTGGATGGGGCTTTGAGCAACTTGGTCTAGTGGAGGGTGTCCCTGCCCATGGCAGGGGGTTGGAACTTGATGATCTTTAAGGTCCTTTCCAACCCAAAACATTCTATGATTCTATGAAAGTGCTTCCCAAGACTATTCCTGGAGAGCTGCAGATTCCTCTGCACTCCTTGCTTAGGCTTGGGTTTAAGACTAAAATGTGTTACATTCGCTTGATCACAAGCTGGAGTGTACCCTCTCCTGGAGTAAAGCCAAGCCATATCTCTGGGGAAAGACAGCTCTAGGTAGTACAAAGTGGTGGAACTGTGCATGGTGGTATTAGGGCTGTTACTACACACAAGTTCTGTTGGCCTGCACAGAGTCTAGTCCTACACCACTTCAGGTAAGCTGAATCTACCCCGTGACTGTTTCCCTGTAGGAACAGTTTCATAACCTACTGGTTTCATAAAGGTAGCCTAGTTTTCCTAAAACTTTGTTTCCAATAAATCCTCTAAATGAGCTGCAGTCTAGCACTTTCTCTTGCTGAAGTCTACATAACGCTTGAAAGTGTATTTTTAACTCTCTTTGCTAAGTGCTTAGGACAAACAGGATCTCCTGTAGTAAAAACCTTTGACGGATGCATTAAGGAAATAGTGTGTATGTAATCCTATATTTCCTGAGGTTACTTCAGCAGTATACCTGGAGCATAACATTTAAGGAGGGTGCATGCATCTATAAAGGTCTTGGCTAGTAGTGTCCTTGCTACTACTATGACAGTATGATTTATTTTACCATGGATGTTCTACAGGTATCAGTGTGCTTTATCATCAGACCTTCAGGCAAGGGCATCCATAAATTGTAGAAACAGCTGGTGAAGGATTAAGTCTTAATCTCTCCCATACCTCATTGCCCTGAGTCACTGAAGGAGATTTGTTCTTTTTGCTTGCGAATGGAACAGTGACTTGGTGTGGGCTATTCTGGCAGGTTTTGACCAAGTAACAACTTTTCCAAATTCAGGTGTTGTAGGCACCTTCTTCTAAATTGTGTGCTTTTTTCCTCTTCCAAGAACAACCCTAGTTGGTTTTATTCATGACCTTATTTATACATTTGCACCTCCAAAAAATGGAGCTTCAAACCACATAATGAAATGAAGTTCTTATTGTCTACAAGAAAATATCTGCTCTGGTGAAAATAAAGCCTTTATTTTTGTATCTAAATGCTAGATGTCAGAATTTGGGCATTTGGAGACTTAAGTCACTCGAGTCTTGCAATTTGGTCCTGCGTATAACTTGAGGCGAATTATTTAAAACTAATGCTCTAAGGCAAAGCTGTGTGGATGCATCTGTAGAGTTTCTTGTCATGACCAAGTATTTTAAAGAATGATGATGAAGTGAGAGTCAGAATTGTCACCTTTCTTAGGACCACAATGGTACTAGTATTCTGTGTATGCAAGAAACCCGCTGAGGACACTGGAGGGATTTAGTAACGTTGTATCTCTGCGAACAGACTGTTCGGAAGGAAAAGCTGTTCCCAAAACGGAGGCCAGGACTGTGCTATAATGTGGGAACTGGAAGTGGGAGTGGAGCTAGTCACTAATAGTTGCACAAAGCAAGGGGTTTGTAGGAGTACTGTTCACTGTAGGACATAGACGAAAAGCTTGTAAGGTCGTATCACAAAGCTTATGCTGCAGAAAAAAGAAAAAAAGGAAAACCTTTGCACAAGTTTATCTTATGAAAGTGAGTGCTATTTATATAAATACATTGTGGCAGCGACTATCATTTTGCAAGCATTAGGTCAAGACTTTGAAATGTTATGCAAATGGACTGGTGGTGTATCCACAACTGTACACTCGCTGGACTGTGCTTCGTGTGTTCTGGATGCCAATGAAAACAAAACAGTCCCCAACTGATTCAGGGGAAAAGTCATGGCTGCAAGAAGCCAGGACCTGCTTTGCAGAACTACTGCTCTGCTTCTAATAACTGAAGTTAGGGAAGTCCCTTGGATTTAACCCTAACTTTCTTATTATCTGGGATGGGATGTGAATAAGCTGAAGAAGTGTATTAGTGGTTTTTAATAGTTTTTTCTGGCCACAGACAGTTTCCAGCATAACATGTTTTATTGCAATTTTTCATCGAAACAGTTCTTTTCAGAAGAGGCATAAATAATTGTGTGGCTCATGGCAAAGCTTCCATAGTCACTAGAGACTCTGGTGTAACAGCTAAATTAATCACAAATAGCTGAACTCTCTCTTGCAGTGGCATGCCAGAATTGTTTCCTTGCCAATGTCTTTGCCTCCCTTCTGCTGTCCCCATGAAGCTGCTACTCTTTACCCCCGAGGTGATGGAGATCTCTGTCCCTTTCTGCCCTCCTGGCCCATTGCTGCTTACGCCGTTATCTTGGCTCATTTTTCACCATTACTCTGTGCAACTTCTGGGGCTTCTGCTCCAAATGTTGTCATCCAAAGCAGACTGAAAATCAATGGAGAGACTCCTACTGATCTGTATGACCTTTGGTGCAGCATCCTGCCTTAAAATCTACCTCTTCCACCAGATGTGTGTTTTCTAACCTCCAGCATTACAGAAAGGCATTGTGCTACAATGTGTGTTGTACAGCGCTTACATCCCCATCCCTAATTTCCCAGCAGATTAGAAGGGGAAGCATAGCCTCTAGAAGTATGTCTGATTTATAGGAAACACCAAGACGGGTGGATCGTACATGCAGCAGTACTTGTGGTTGCGACGTTTTTGTCAAATAGCTCTCTATTAATAAAGAGCTAGTTTTAATTTCAGGAGTCTGAAGCCTTTTGATACTGCTAGCTACCACAGACTGTATAAGGTGCAGTGGCATCAATCAGTTTAATGAAACCTGCAGCTAGGAAGAGAGTTTGATTAGTAAGTGTGTGAAATGGCAGCAAGTGGTGGAAGTCATGTGAAAGGATTCAGACCAGAGGAAAAGCTGGATCTGAGATGCTGGCCAGTCATTGCCATACTGAAAGCAAGAACTAACCTGCTATGTAGTATTGATCATTGTCAGTGAAGTTGAGAAAATGAAGACAACTTTTTAGATGCTCACTGGGAAAAAAAAAAAAAAATCTCTGTTGCTGGCAGTAGCACCTGGGATAATGAACAGCCCATAAAGGTGTTTGAGGTGCAGTGTGACAGATGTCTCTGAGCTGTAGAGAGATACTGTTGATTTTTTAAACTTACTACCAACTAGCGGAAGAAGGAATAAGTACTTCAGATTACAAAGTTGAAAGCTCTGCCTTCTACATGTAACTTTAGAGACATTAAAGAGTACCTAATGAAAGAGAGAATAATTTTATAGAATCATAGAATGGTTTAGTTTGGAAAGGACCTTAAAGATCATTGAGTTCCAACACCCCTGCCACGGTCAGGAACACCTTCCACTAGAATTTGTGGGACATTACTTCTTCTTGCAGAAGAGATTTGTTGAGAGAAACAAGTCTACTCCTGGAAAAAAGCCTGAGTTGTTGAATTGTTCAAGAGAAGGATCAATAAAATAACAGCTTCCAAAGCAGAATAAGTATGTGGACTCCAGCTGAAAGCATCGAGCACTCAGAGTAGTTGCAGGGCAGACTGGAATGCAGGGATCATGAGTCTGTGTAGGTACTGGGGGGGGGGGGGGGGAGGAAGAAACCAAACAGGAAAGACAGGAAGAAAAATGCCTTATCTCATGGGAATGGTGCAATAGTTATGGGACACAGATTAGATCCTGCTAACCTAGGAACAGAGATATTGTGCCAGGAGCAGCAGAAGTAACAAAGCTCTGTTTCTATAAATGTGTGGCCCTTGCTCCTTTATCTACCCTGACTGCAATAATCGGAGCTTTCCTCCAGCACCTCCGTGACACGAGCATGAAGCAAAAGACAGGAGGTCTGGGAGATGCTGGTGTCCCTTCTGGGAAAGAAACTGGGGGCTTTCTACTCTCTGCAGCGGTCCAGCTTTGACAAAACTTGTAGGAACTTAATGTCCTTGGGATCTTAATGTAATTTTGATTTTTGCTGTTTTATCTCTATATACCTTTTTCAGAGGAGTCCCTTGATCATTTGTGGCTGGGACTGATCAGGGATTCACAAGCTTCAGGTGTGCCTGGTTTGTGCCTGCATAAGCCTTCTTTCCTTAGGAAATCAGCCTGAAAGGGGAAAAGTACACACTGCTATTAAACCTTTCAAGGCTTCCAAGTGAAGAGGGACTATTTACAACATCACTTTCAACAGAGCCAAGAGCTCAGTGTGTAAGCCCCGGGGGGGAGAGGGCTGCTGGCTGTTCAGCTGCGAGACTCTGCAGCTAGGCTCTTGGGTCAGCGAGCGATTTGATTTCAGCTGGATTGTGAAGCCAGATGCAATATAATCCCAGCAACACTTCTGCACAGTGCTATTAGACTGGAGAAATATGACCAAGTGCTGGTTGTGCTGAGTCCCCCAGCTGAGAGCAGAGCGCCGTGTGACCTTCCCCAAGGAGCCCTTCTGCAGTTCCAGCAACTGTGAAATTTTAGGAGCAGTGTCTCTGCCTCTGCATACTTCAAGAAAGCTACTGTGCAACCCAAGATTTCATTTTCCAAAATGTTCCCTTTCACCCAAGGCAGTAAATGCCCTGGTCCTCCACCTCCTCCCACAGGAGAGTCGGTGCAAAATGTGTTTCGAAACTTGGAAGAACCAGCAGCTCCCCAGCAGTCCCATTTCAAAGCGAAGAGCTATACCCCAGAACAGTGTGCTTCACTCTCTAGGAGGATGCTGTGGTATTTCAGCAAACAAAGCACACAATTTCTCTCTGAAAAAGAGAACAATTCTTCATGTAAGCAATCTCAGGAAACGTGGCTTTCAAGAAGTGGAATACATGGCAAGACTGGATTGGTTTGGCACTAACACAAATCACTTTGTACATTTTTTTGGTGGAAAGTGTGACAGTATTTAAGAGGCTTCATCCTACCCTAGATTAGTTTTGAACTAAAGCTCAAGATCTCCCTGTTCTGAATTTTATCCAATACTTTCTGAAGAAGCATTTTTAAAATCCTAGTCTAGACAATAGATCAGGCCACAGGGATGTGGGAAGCCCTGACTTGTCCGTCTGTCTGTTTGCTGAACTGATGGATGTGCTGTTTGCTTTTACGCTGAGAACTGTCTTGCTACTTTGTGCATTTCCTAAAAACCTTCTTCCTCCTCTGACCCTTCCAGGGAGCTCTCACTGTGCCCAAAAGGGCTGTTTCAGGGAACCTGAAATACTGTGTAAGGGCAGAGTGACTGCCAAAGGCTGTCTACCACATACTGCACCAGCATTCTTTAAAGAACTGGAGTGTCTTTCATCCGATTTGGGAGAGAACATCTATTTTATTTCCAAATTGCAACCACACTTTAAATATGGTATCCTCTCATGTTTGTGCCTGAAGTCTACTTACATGACACATCAGGGACTGTACATCTGATTGTAAAGCCAAGGTATGGGTTGACAAGCGTGTGATTGCAGGGGTGTCTTGAAGATGCCTGCATAGTACATGTTGCTGACTTGTATTATGTATTTAGTACACGTTTGGGTGGTAGTGGAAGTCTACTATCCCACAGTAGTTGATATGTCAGACAAAGTTCCTGGTGACCAACAAGTGGTGGATGCAAGCCGTTATACTATCCAATTCACATAGAAATCAAATGAGGTCTAGTGAAATATGAGTCCTGATATGCCTTAATCTGCTTTTTACAGAACGGCAATACTCCTCATTATATGACTCTCAAATGATATGTCTTATCTCTTTTCCAGCAGATTTCTGTTCATTGCCTTTATGTCATTGCTGTCACAAAAATGATAATGTCTCTTAATATTTTCATGGTGGCTGCAGTCACCTGCACTGTGCTAGAGCGGTTGGAGACAAACTGTCATACAGTTGTGTGTTTATTTGGCTTCTTTTGGTGCTGGGTTGGGGCAGACTTGCTCAGTAGTTACCCTGTTGAACTTTCAAAGGTGTTTTTCATGCTGGTGGCGTAAAATCTTATTCATAGCTGGAGACAACCTTGAACATCTGTCTTAGTTCTTACAGCAACCCCTGCTGAGGCTACAGTCTGTGTCTGACCTTGCCCTAAATATCTGGAATACATATCCTGGAGTTGAGAGAAATGTAATGTTGATTTTTTTTTATAACTTTTTTTTTCCCCCTGCAAGGACGGCCTCACTGGTAGCAAATGCAACCTTTCATAATTTTAGAAGGAAAATTAAAAATAAATGCCTACAGTCCACCGTGGGCTGAATCCTAATGCTAGCACATAGACAAAAAGTTCTGCAAAATGAATGGAAATTTTACTTCTTTCGGAGGATTAGCAGAGTCTTTCCAAGCACAAGGTGAACACAGGACAAAACTAGGGAGGAATCTTTTTTAGATGATTTATAGCTTCACTAAAGCACAGAGATAAAGCCTGAAAGTGAAGTGGAAAATAAGATGCCTGCAATAAACATGGTTTTTGATAATACCAAAGTTAACCTTTAACACTAAATAACATTATATAACATATTATTAAGTTTAGGCATGCTTGTTATCAGTAGCAAACAAATCAGGAGCATGGAAGCCTCTGTCCTCCTGAGATCTCTTGAGTTCTTTCAAAATCTGCTTATGACAAGGGCAGCTCTGCTGTTAGTGGTCACTGTTCTCACCCTCATGGTAGATGAAGCCCAAAGCTCTTGGAGATTAATTGTAGCAGGCTCCCAATCTTTGGGGAGTTTCTGGACAGAGAGTTTTTTATTCAAACACTTTTCTCTCTGTCTGTCCTGGCATAGCCTGGATGGGAACATCTCTCAGCTCTGCCAAGTTTCTTGTGTCCTTATTGGCCAGTGATGTATCATAGTCAAGGTAAGAGCTTAGCAGCAGTGGATGGATGGGTAGCTAGACTAGCTCCATGCTTTTGTTTGAGGAAAGATTTGTTGTCTGTCTTTCCCAAAGATGGACCTCTCATGGGAGAGTTAGAAAGTGGTATTTCATCTTCTCCTCTCTTCTGTCTCTTGAAAAAGCTGCCGAGATGAGACAATACCTCAGTCCATACCACCCTCTGAGCCAATGTCAGGGAGCCTCTTGCTTTGTTTTGCAGATATGAGATGGCAGCAGGACTTAGAGTGTTTTTGTTTGTCTCTGAGGTGGAAAGTGAATCTTTTCATTGTAGGCTATAGATTTCTTCCAAAATCTGTTACTGCCAGAGGACCGTGGACTGCAACAGCATCCCCTGATTAAGACTTCACGTCACTGTCACTCAAGGATTGCCTAGCTCTTGAATAGCATTTCTCCCAGGAAGAAGATGTTATTTGTGCTTTATTGGTCTGTGCTGGCTTACAATTCGAGTTGGGCTTTACTGGAAGGTGTTGCTTCAGACCTGGAATATTCTGGCTGCCTGGGAGATGTTATGCTTAACAGGGAAACGTGAGCTAAAAGCTGTAGATGTCATTGGGAGGTGGAGGAGGCAAGGTGTTTACTGTGCAGTTCCCACCCTGGCTTAGGCCATCCAGAGCCAATCTTTTTTGCTCTCCTGAGTTATCTTTTCCATTGGTTTTTTTTGTTGAACTTCTGTTGCACGGTTTTTTCTGTGTGACTCTATTCCATGCAATTTAAAGCACTGGCTGCACTAGCTAATCCAGTAGTGTAAGTTGGTATTTTGAACGCTTTGTGAGTTTTGAATTGCGATGACTGAGGCTTTTAAGAAAATAGAAATATTGTGTAGATTTTGACATATAGTGCCCAACGAGCTATGCCTCAATAATATGCTAAGCCTGAGCTTTGATTCAATCTGTCAGAGAAACAAGACTCCAGAGCAGTTCCGCAGAGGCATAGTATATGTGAGTATTAAATACAGGAGCAAGGTTGCAAGAATGAACCTGTGCTCACCATGTGTTGCACCGTTGCTTTATCTTCTGTGGATGTATCCCTAATCCTGTCACCAGGCTGGCTGATGTCTCCATGCCCTATTTTCCCATTTGCTGAATTGTCACCGAAGTTTGAACTTTGTCTTCTCTTAGCCTTTTTCCCTGGGCTGAATGATATCCCTACTTCAGAGAGCCCTTCTTTGGTATTTTCTCTTTCATTCTGCACCTGTGTCTCTTCTCACAGAGCTATTCCCTGAGCACCATAAGGAACATCAGTGAAGAATTAATTTTGTTTTGTCAAGTTTCTGGTCTGACCCTTAATTTAGAGAAGTCATTTCAGTCTACAATAAACTCTGTGTTCCTGCATGATGCGGTGAAAGAATTACGAGCAGTCCTTTAGCCATGTGCATTCAGGATGCTTTGGTAGCCCCATGGGACAGGTAGACTTCAGTGCCTGAAAACTTATTATAGAATGGGGGTACAGTCAGTATGTTATTTTCTGTATAATAGTGTATATATGGATCTGTCTGTATGTAAAAGCTTTTACATGATTCACTGAGGCCATTAGGAGTGGAATGGCATCCCATCATTTCAGGCACAGAGCTCTTCAAAATGAACAGTTTTTTTCCATCTTTCCCCAGGGAGCCCCAAGAGGCATCCATCCAGCATGTAGGTGGGAGGAAATTGTTCCTAAGTCTTCCATCACAGCATCCAGAAACACAAAGCTTATTGTTGGGATGAGCCTGCAGCTCGGAGTGATAAATAAGGCAGGACAGATGAGAAGGGCTGACTTCTCTTGCTAAGATAAAGGTGGACTGCTTTTTAAAGTTTAACAACCTGGACCTCTCATGAGCATGTGGAGCACATGTTGGTAGAGGGGCCAGAGCTAAACGCAGTATTCTATAAGAACAGCGAAGTAACCAGGCAACAAAGCAGAATGAGAATAAAGATCTCTTTTGACTGACTTAATCTTAGACGTATATTCTGTGCTTTCGTCTTTGCTGTGCTTTTTGCCTTTCTCTGTTTCTGATATTCATTGATACACCAGGATATATCCAGTCCAGCTTGCTTATTTTTTTCTTTTTTTCTTTTTTTTTTTTTCTTTGTTCCACGTTCATTCTCAAAATTTTGTATAGCATCTTGGTTTTCAGTCCTCTGAAGAAAGCAGACTTTCTGGCTTTGCATAGTTGGACTCAGAGGCTAACAAGAATGTGCTTTCTTAAGTGATTTTGGCTTATTTGGTGTCTGAGGTCATGGACATAGTGGAAGAACACCTGCTCTTATCTTGCTTCAGCACTTAATCCCTGTCCCAGACAAACCTAGAAGGGCACAGCACAGGAGGTGAAGAGTAATATAAAAAATTGCTCACTAGCTTTTTAGAACATCCGGAAAGGTTCATAGGTAATGATTTTATTCGCCCTGGTTTTCTCATATCCACACCAATAAATAAGATAGAAAGACACTGCTTCTTCAACTCTTACATTCATTGCTTGAGAGAATGAAAAAAATATGAGTAATCCAAGGTCTCTGCAAGCAATATAGAAAGTGTTGAAGGACAGGTGTACACGTTCCTTGTATGCCTGATGCAAGCAGAAATTTCTGTTGGCAAATCTGGCTTTGGCTAAGGCTTTTCAAGACTTGTTACCTGTCTGTATGGGTGTGTGCACATCTACTTGCCATTTTGCCTTTTTTTATTTTTTTTTTTTTTAACTGAGCCTATTTTCCTTCAGGGTGGCAAGACGCAGTGTATCCAAGAAGTCTGCCCCATTCTCTCATGTCCCCAGCACCTCAGTCACATTCCTAAAAAAAAACCCAAATGCTTAGGTGAGTGGTTTTTTTTTTTTTTTTTTTTTTTTTTTCCATGGGAATTTTGTAAATCATACGGTATGTTTCTGTGTAGCATCTTTTATACCAGTATGTCACAATACTGGTAAATTCTGGGAGGTGTAAGGGGCAGTATTGCTCAGCAGAGTTAATAATCTACAGGTTTAAACAGGTATTCAGGGTCGGTGCATTGGGTTGTGATGGGTGGTACTGAGCAAGCAGCCACAGAAGAGTATTTAAGCATAGACCAGTTGGCTTGCTTAGAGAGACAAATCTAGAGATGTTTCCCATATCATTACATGTTTTACAAAGGCGGGAGGAAATGTTTCGTTGGAATTTGCCACAAGAAAAAGGCCTCACCCTCTCATATTTTTATTTGTGTGCATTTGCATTCTTGGTTTTGAGGAAATACAGGTCAGAGGAAACTTCTGGACTGAAATTGCATTCTTAGAAGCTGTCATCAGAGAGGTCAGGAACCCAGGAGTCTGCCTCATGGTTGCCTTCTTAAGGTGGAATCCCGGTTTCAGCCAGGAATATTTTCAGTTACATCTGTCCAACGTATTTTAAAGGAGTAAGTCAGAGGCCTCTAAGAAGGTCTAGTTCTTCAAAGAAATGCTAAGGAAGGCAGTGACTTTTGAGAGTCCTTATTTTGCTCTTACCATGTCCGCAGATCCCAGACAGCATGCGTCCCTCTGTTTCACAAACAAGGAGCACAACATCCTACCAAGTATATTAGCTTTAATTTGGTCTATGAGGTTATAACTAGGATTGGAAAATTTTCAGAGCTGATAACTCCTAGTTCTTCAACAGAAACTTTTTTTAAAAAAAAAATTTGGTCATATCTTTGCTACTAGCCAAAGTCTGGTTTCAGGTCTAGGTTAGGGGTACAGAGAGGTCTGGCCTTGGAGGCAGCAAGCCATAGAGTTCCAGCTTCTCATAATACTTAACATTTTTGCCTGCTTGAAACAAACCTGAATTTATTCATTTATTTGCTAATTGAGAAGAGCTACAGATAAATATCTGCCTGGAACATTTAACCTTAGCACCAGATCGTAATACAGTAGAGGAATGAAATGGAGAGGAGAACAGTCTAAATGCTGAGCTTCTATTTTAGCTGAGAACAGTTTTTCTTTCCTTCTGTAAGCTCTTCTTGTCCTCTCCACCCAATGCTTTTCTCAACTGAGACTTCCCCACCTTAATCTAGGCATTCAAAACCCAGCTTTAATTTTTGACTGTTTCATGGGGATTTTTCTCCAGATTCTGTTTTTCCTCTTAGAAACGTCTGTAAATGAGTTCACTAATAATAATGATTTTCATTTTATGTGGTCTTTCCTCTAAAGCATGTCATATACATGTGAATAGATAATGTCTATTCACAGGGAAAAAGTTTAAAGTTTTGGAGTGGAGGTAGAGCCAAGGAATGTATAGCACACTGCATGGCAGTCAGGAAAGAAACGTTTTCAGGGATGCTGAGGCATGGTTTTTAAAATATCATGTGGAGGACCTCCCTGCAATTGAATTCCTGATACTCAGTGTATATAGCTTGGAAAAATGTTGTGGACTCTACTGGGACATGAATTATTAGTTTAACTAGTGGTTATGAGCCAGCAAAGCCGACCATTAAGCCAATATCTTCACCACCACATCTTTTAAAGTGGTGGCTCCTTTGTCAGTGGTTTTTTTACCAACTATTTGAACTGGGTTGGCCACCCGGAATTGCGCTGGGTGGTTTTCAAGGCATGACAAGAGGGTGTGAGAGAGAACTGGACTTTTGTTCACTTGTTGACATAAGTTATGTGATTGAGGTCCTGGCCCCACATAGAGCAGCAGAAGTGTTGTTCCAGGCGGGACTATGGCTAGGCTTTGCCCATAAGTGGTGCATGGATGTAGAGCAGTTCCTTTTAGGGCTACTGAGCATCCTCAACTAATTTCATATGTCAGTCCTGCAAGGGAAATTAAGCCTTTGCAGAAAGATGCACATACAGTAAAAGGAAGGCTGGTTATGCAGGCTCAGGTTAGTCCAAGGTAGCTAATTTGCAAGAGAGAGATGTTCAGATTATGTCTAACTGAACATTAAGAAATATTTCTTAACTTCTGTTTAATAGTTATTTTAACATTAGATTTGTAAAAACTCAGAGCTAATCTGTTGGATTTTGCTGTGTGCTTATCCTTTTGTTTGCTTATATCTTAGAGGAAAACAGAACCTTTTTCTTTTAAGGTGTTCTACTTTTATTAAGAATTAATGAAAAAGGGAAGGAATTACAGTGTCCCAAGACCTGGTGTCTTGAGAGCTAAAATATTGGCCTAGTACTTAGTGGCTTCTTGTATGTACTTAGAGTGGCCATTCCCTGCCTTGGAATTGGTGCTTATTTAACGTCAGACTACAGAAATGATAAACTGGGAGACTGGCAGCCACTCATAAAAGAACTTACTAGTTGGCTGCCACCAAAAGTAAACAGGGGTAGGTATTCGAAGGCAGGAAGGTAAGTATAGTGTTTTTGTAAAGAGCTCATATTTGTGTATGGTAGTGGTCACTTCTTTAAAATAACCCACTAGGAAAGAAGCTGAGGAGTAAGAGAAGTTTGCAGAACTGCAAAGTGTGTTGCAACTTGGATCTGGAAGTGCTTGCGGGATTGCAGGACTTGAGGAAGGATTTGATATTGATTCTGCCTTCTCTGTGTAGTGCTCTAAACCTTGCCTTCCTCTCATGAAACCCAAATATTTTATGGGTTATGGAAACGACACATCTCGTGTTGCCCTCATTCTGCTCATAAGCAATGCAAATGCCTGTATTTCATGCAACCTTGTGTGGACGTGGTACACCAAGCTATCTTAATGAGACTGAACAACACCTACTTTTTTTTTGCATCAGTGTCACAGAGTTGATTTAGTTTGGCTGCTGTGAATCCCTGAGGTAGAAATGCTAAAACCAGTTAAGGCTGCTTTATTTGATAAGTTATTGCATTAAGTTAAAGACTGTTTAAACTAGTTTAAGTGTACCTACCCTAAGAGTTTGCAGTGCTTACTTTTTATTCCTTTAGCTGCACTGTGCACTTTATGATGAGGAGAAGAAAGATTTTTTCCAATATAAACAATCCATAAATCATATTTATATTCCCTCCCATGGTAGAATTGGTACAGATGAATGTGTGCTAGAAGAACAGCGAACTGTTAAAAGTATGTATTTTTTTTTTCACACCAAGATGGAAACACATAGCAAATGACACATTGCACATTAATTTGGTCTGGTGACAATAAGCCCTACTATTTTTGGTGACAATATGGCATCTTTTCAACCACATTCTGTTTCTATTACTGTTTATTTATATTCAGGACAGAGGAAAGTGTTTGACCTCCCATTTGGAAGCTGCCTCTTTCACAGCAACGTGTATGATAATGGGTCCTCGTTTATTTACGACAACTGCACAATGTGTACATGCCGGGTAAGTCCACAGTGTTTTGGGATTGTGTGCTGTGAGTTCTCTGGCTAAGCAGTAATTTGTAGGGCTGTGAAACTGTAAGCCCTGATACTGCTCTCCTTTGGTATCTTGTGTGGTCCCCAAGAATCTGAACAGCACTTGCAGTTGTGCTAGGAAAGTTTGAAGAGTTCCTGACTGCCTCAGCTGAGACACAATGCCTGTCTCTGTGTGAGGCAAAATGAAGTTACTAAGATTATGTGATCCTCTTTAAGTTTGCATTACACTGGGAGACGAGATTCTAAATGGTGAATTATCACATCTCTGCTGAAGGGCAATAGGTTTGGTTTTTTTTTTTTAATTCCTTCCACATGACTGTGGCCACTTGCACTTTTATACCTGGGCACAAAAAAAAGAAAGCATCACCAAATCAAAGATTTTGTAGGCCAGCAGAAGTACAAGCTGAGCTTTAGCTTCACAGACCATGAAAGATTCCCTTAATACAGCAAATAATTTTTATTTTCTCTGAGCTGACCTATTTAAAGCAGTTGGGCTGTAGCTTGGGTGGATGCAATGACTGAGCAAGCAGAAACATAATGGTAAGGACACACAGGAGCACAAACATCTTGGCAATGATTTAATGATTTCCTTTTACCTAGGATTCAACAGTGATATGTAAGAAGAGGTGCTTGCTTCCTGGCGAATGCAATAAAAACAAAGACCACTGCTGCAAGGAGTGTGTCTCATATATCTCTCCTGAGGAAGTGAAAGTGTGCAAGTTTGGCAATAAGATCTTCCAGGTAAAGTTTCAGGTGTGGCTCAAGAACAGATGCCACTGTAATGGCTGAAACAGCATGAGTTTACTGTAAGTAAGTATTGTGGCTTGTTTTTTAGCAGAATCCTCACCATCCCTGATGATGATGGAACAACTCAGAGGCAAAGCTTTGCAAAATGTGCCATCTACAATATTTTTTCTGAGTTTGTGTAAATTCTGTTGATGCACAGCAGTTAAAGATTAGTTCCCCCTTGATGTGACTCCGTACACAGATTCAAGCTTCTGTTTCATGACAAGTAATGCATTTTTAGTAAGAGATAGTAATGCTCTGCTTTCCCAAACACTGTTATTCATGGAGAAGATACTGTGAGTCGTATGGAGGCTTTATCTGCTGAGCCAAAGAGTCTCTTCAATAGCTGAGCCAACAGGAGCTGTGTGAAATTCACCTTAGCTGAAAGTTACTCATCTTGATTTACCACATTTCACATCTCTGCTAAGGACAGCACCCCTGACATCTTATATTGGGATGGCCATGTAATAAACGTTACCTGCTGCGCTCTCACCCAGTGTTTTAAAATCACAAGGGATTCCTTGTAGAACACTTCAGCTGTTGCCGAGACCCTGTTTGTTTCTTCAAGTGGCGCGGCTTTTTTCACACTGTGTCGGAAAAAGATTCTGTCAACTTGTGGGCCATCTGTGAATTGAGAGACACTTGAATCAGATCAAATGCTAAATCCTTTGTGAATACTTGATTTGTTCAGCCAGAATTGCTTCCCATTTATTCTGTCTTTTGTGTACATAGCTGAAGTGTTTATTCTGGAAATTACATGTGAACCTACTGTACGCTGAGACTATACTCCATCTGATTGGCACTTTCACACTGGTGCTATTGTGCTGCAGGAACAAATGCCTGCTTCTTAGGCACCCAACTAAAACATTCTGCTTCTTGTGAAGATCTTGTTATATTACTAAGTACTATATGGAGTCAGAAAAAATAGCGAGACATCGCACCCATTTCTGGCCTCGTGTGTCAAAAGGGAAATCCAGCGTTGCTCTGTTGAAGTTAGTGGTCTAACAGAGTTAGAATGGGCACAGTGAATGTGTTTTTGCAAAACAGATGTGAGACAAAAAATCAGGGTAGCTGCATGCAGTCAGCTGTGATATATTCTGGTACCTTAACAGATGCTTGGATAGCGGTCATCAGAAGCCCACAAGGACATGTGGTGCATCGGGAACACCAGGCAATTGTAGCATGGCCTGGAAACGAAAGATAGGGAAGAGACAGCCTTTGATCACACATGCTGTGCTGAATAAGTTATGCTCCTTGGCATTTCAGATTTAGTCTGTTTTTCTCTCTGGTCAGAACATCATGTTGAGGTGGGCACGTAATTGTTCACAGCTGTCTGGTTGGACTGCCTGTTCCTGTCAGGTCTATCCTCACCCTTCCTTCACAGCAGCCCCATAAACAGAAAACAGACACATTTTGGCTCTAAGTGGGCTAGCACAAGACGGTAAGTGGGTGAGACAATGTTTTAGGAACTGCTGTTGGCAAATGCATCACGATGTAAAAAGGAGCCAGGGCAGTTCCACAAGCAATCCTTCCCAAGTAAGTGGGGACAAGACCATGAGGCATATTTTGCTCTGCACCTAATACTTTAAGAGCCATACGTGGATTGTCTTACCTGCTCTGCATTTGAGAAGTTCAGCACCGTATCTTCTAAACATTTTCAGATGTTTAGCAGATCAAGTGTCTGTGAAAGTGCTGTAAGTAATCTAAATTAGAATTCATTATTCAACTGTTCCTGCCCTAAGTCAAAAATGATGCTGCATCTGGGAATAAATTCACTCTATGCTGACATCTTAATCCAGTACTTTCATGTGCAACAACTTAAAGACATCACTCAACCCAATGAATCAGGTTTTTCTAATTATGTTAGCTTAAATGAAAATTGGTGGTAGGTGTGATCACATCTCAGATACTGGAGAGAAAACAGTGCACGTAGTCAGGACACTGATGAAAATGCAAATGTGATGTGGTCAGTCATGGAAAAATTAATTTCTGACCTGGAGGGCCAAATGGAAGAAAACTCTGCTGAATTTGATCTTTGTCTTTAATCTGACTGTCCGTGGACAGACACCTCAAAATAATTTAGACTAAACAATGACACAATGCCAACAGGGAAAGTCATCCTTTCTTGTGCAACGATACATTGCTGAAATAGCTTCTTGTTGCCACCCCAGCTGATACTATATCATGTTCCCTTTTGCAGGATGGAGAGATGTGGTCCTCTGTGAACTGCACCATCTGTGCTTGTGTGAAAGGCAAGACAGAGTGTCGCAAGAAACAGTGCATTCCAGTCAGCAGCTGTCCTCATGTGAGTTTTTTAAAAGAACAGAGCTTTCTTCTCTTTTTTTTTCTCCACTGTTATCTTTTCCAGTGATTCTTGGAAGTTTGTGCATGGCAGTGGGGCACGCAGATTGGAAAGAAGGGATCCTCTGGCATATTAGTTTAGGCTGGCGTTCCCCAAGTGTGCTATTGCTACCCTGAATATGGGCTTCCCACCACTGTCCTTGCTCTGGAGACTCTGTGCTCCTTTTCTTCTCCTCCCTTTATGTTTCTCTGTCCCAGGTATCTGCACTGGAACATCCTTCAGATATATTTAATAGCTTGATAGAGCAGTGAGATTACTATGTTAATATTTTGAGAGCATGCATATTGTTAAGGCAAGCCACAGGAGGTGATTGTACTTGCATTTTTCAGTGCATAAGAGGCTTAATACTTGGTTGAAAAATGCAAATTAGACAAAGCAAAGCAAATTATTTCAATCAAGCCATGCTGCTTTCTCTAAGGTTGCAGCCTGAGTATTTTCTTATTTGAAAGTCTGAACTGAACCCAAAGAGTGGTGTAATTGTAACTTTCCTTAATTGCTTGAAAAAATAGCATTACTTGAAACCTAAAGTCAGCCTTTGTTTCTTGGGTTTCTGTCACTGACAAATTATTTTGTTTTAATGGCTCCAGCTTTCAGAAGAGGGAGCTCTAAATAGCACCTTATGTAGGGGCAGATCTTTGAACAGAACTGCAGGAGAGAGAGCCAAGTCGTTAGTATTACACCTTCTCAGTGTTTCCTTCTCCATCCTGGAAGCTAGTAGGGAAAATATGAGTCACAGGCACCTAAGTAGAAAATTTTAAATGACAAACTCTACTTTGTAAAATTTTATACGTGTGAACTTCTGACAGCCAGAAGTGGTGGTAGAATACAGAGCCTGTACCTTGGTGCTCCCTGTTCTGCCGGGCCAGCGGGCTGCAAGAGTGATGCCTGCATCCTCAGAAGAGGGGACCTCCTTTTCCTGTCCCTCTGGCACTCGTTGCAGAGGGCAATTCTCCAGCCAACAGGCATCAGTGTGAGATATTGCATACATCTTAGGAAGTATGAACAAATGGAGCTGCTCTTCTGGGAACCTGATGTGGCTCACAGCAATCAGGTTTGTTCAGGCCAATCACAGTCTAAGCAGGAGGAAGGAGCTTGGACCCTTCAGGTCTCTTCAAAGTCTTTGTTGGCTGAGAACCTGGCACAAACTGCATCTCATTTATATTTTACCTGTGCTGATGTATTTCAAATGTTTGAGATGCTTTTGAGATCAAATAAATAATATGGCTGAATAGAAATCTTAAGTGAAATACAGCACTTCAGCAGTACCCAGGTATAAATTTGAGCATTGAGATGATCAGCTGAAGTGGCTTCTAAAATGAAGATAGTGGTGGGTAAAAAATCACCATCCGCAGTCCTGTGGCAGCATAACTGACTGATGAACTCATTCAGTGCTGTTACGTGATCTGCTCTAACGTTAACATGAAGTCCTAAACTGCCCTAGACCTCCGAGTTGAGTCCTCAGACAAGGTCCAGTTCCTTAGGGCTGAAAAGACCAGTTTTGTTACCCTGCAGCACCATTCCTTCCAGTACCTAACCAGTCAGCCTGCTCCCTGCCTTAAAATGATGTCTACAGCAAGCTGCACACAAACCCACCCTCCTCCACAGGTACACATTACATTTCTGCTCTTCCAAGCTAAACTGGAAGGCCAAGTAGGAGAAAGAATGTAAACTCTAGAGTGAGATTTATTTTCCTATTAAAGTGGGTACTGAGTAATTTTAAAGCAAATGATGTATGCTGATGGATTTAAATCTTTTACTTTTCATGTGTGCTCCACTCTTTTTGGTGAGATATTCTGTCACAATTCTATAAACACGAATTAAACACACCACATTATTCCAGATAAATGTATATCAGTGATTCTGATACTGAAAGTCTGGATACAATGCATAGAGTTACGCAGTTGTCTCCACAAAATGTAGGGGTCTGAACTCCATTTGTTTTCCTCCCTTCACAATATTTCTGGTGGTAAGGAATCTCTACTGACTATTGAAGACTGCTGTGGAATAAAATGCTGTTTAGTGTCCCTTAGGGTGTCAAGCCACATAAAATGTTATCTCATTAAAACTGTGTTATGATATACATGACTGAGTGTGAAAGGACTGAAGATTCACAAGGAACTTACAATGTTATTCCTTGACTTAAATGCTTTACCATGCAGTCTTAATACTCTTTGCATGATGTTGTGGGGGTTTTTTTGTGATAGAATATTATTTAATTTATCAACGTAGACTTTGGCCAATTATTCCTTGAAAGGATGGGTTTCAAAGTGGTAATTCTGCAGAAATTTACAATAATGTGTGACCATTCCTGTTATTCGATGTGTTGGTCACAGGCTGACATATTTTCGAAGACTGCTTCTGCCATTTATTTAATTTTCTTCATAGGACTAGGCACATTTTCCAGTTTCTTTTTTTTCTTTTCTTTTCGGAGCATTTAATCCTGTATCAGTAATTACAGGAAGTGTCGTTCTTAGCTTCTTTTCCTCTGCAGCAGAGGCAATACATCTCGCAAATCCAATCCCTCCTGTCATATTTATAGTCAAATCAGTCCTCCTTGGCCTTCTAGTGAGCCTTGTGGCTTGTGGTTTCTGTTTTTTGCTTTCTGACTGCTGATTCCACATAGATATTCCCTCTGTCATTTACCTGGAGTGTCAGCCGGCAAGGTGCAGTACGCGCTGGCCCCCATCCAGCCAAACTATGAAGCATGTGTCCAGTCAAAAAAAAATAGGCCCTTCATGTGTGCTTCAACTTAAACACGTGCTTAAATACTTTATAGAAAGAGAGTAATCTCAACAGCTGGCAAGACTGCGTTTGAGAGATCCTTTAGACCTTTTCTTACATAATTTGCTGTTTGCTTGCCCTACCCATGCTTCAGCTTCTTTCTTGCCTTGTGCCATCTCCTTTACGATTACCCATCCTTCCTTGCTTCCTCTCCTTACGCTTTTGCGTTCCCCACTAACAATGTAAATGTGGTAAGTGGTTATGGACTTACCTCTTTTTGTACTGCTAGAGGAGAACCTGGTGAATTTTACAGCGTACAGCCTTTTCTGAGTTCCAAGGCTGTGCAAAAGTCAATAGAATTAAATTCACGGCATGTGAAGACATTTGCAGAGTTCTATTCTGTGGGTAAATTTTGAACCCGTGAACTTCAAGTGAGTTGCAAATTTATTCGGAACACGTTCTCCCATCTCTAGCACAGACTGCATTTAATGTTATACACATCTGTTATTATTACAAACAAAAAGTTGCTGTTTTTACTTCAGTGCCAAATGAGGCACAAAAAAACAACAGCTGTTGCTATTGCACAACCAAACAACCCCCTTCCCCCCTGCAATTAGTCTTGCCTTGGAAAAAAAAAAAAAAGAAAATAAAAACCTCAGACATAAAATTGAAAACCTCATAAAAAAGAAGAAAAAAATCCCAGAAAATAAATAGACTCAAATGTGGTCTGCTTATAAATATTCATAGGGAAAAATGGGATCACATCACTTAGCCCACTCCTAAGGGAACCCTCAATGCTAACGAACTCTTGCAGCACATGTTAGCAATAATGGGTTTCCTTATTCTACAAGACAAAAACAGGATCTCAGGCCAACATGGTGGCTCAAGTAACCAGCCTCAGCAGGCTGCCTTGGAGATTCCAATTTCACTTGAATTCTTGCCACTTCCAGCTCGGCTGATGATTTCAAACTCTTTTATGGAAGCGGAGAGGTAAGGCTGTGCAGGGCCGCATGTGGCATTCAGCTGCACATCTTCCATTCATACAAATAAGTGTTACAGTTTTAACGGTTCCTCTTTTAAGGGGTTTTGTCCTAGCAGGTGCTTGTTAGGTCTCCCTGTTGCAGCCTTGTCCTCAGCTATTCTCTTTGCTCTGGGGCCTGGTGGTCACACAAACATCCAAGCATTGCCCACACTGCCAGTGAAACTCTGACCCGGCCCTTTTCTCAAGTCCAGATGTGCCTCAAGTCTGTTCACATGCAGTTGCACATTCAAAGACAATCTTCCACTGAACTTTTATGCCCTGAGGATGATGAGCCCAAGAGCACTCGTGACCAAGCCGTCACCAAGCTCTCATTGTCCAAGCTTGGCAGCACTGGAAGCAGAAGGCAAGGCAGACAGCAATAGGGCTTACTGTGTCCACCTCCCTCCTCTCTCCATAGACCTGCTACCTGTTTCTTGTCTGTTTTCATGAGCTTTTCTTGCACTGTTGAGGATATTGAGTGGGCAGAATAGTACAGCTCTACTCTCTCTTGCTGTTCACTCATTGCTTACCTGCTTGGTAGGGAACAGGAGCAGTAGTCCCACAAAGGGGACTTTCTCTGTGTTCAACTACTGTTGGAGCAAAGGGTCAGTGCTGCGGAGCAGTGCAGCTCCATGTGCTTCTTCCTTCTGTGTATGGGAATGCGGGTGAGCTCCAAAATTACCATACATTGGAACTAGGTGATCTTTAAGGTCCTTTCCAACCCTAACCATTCTATGATTCTATGATTCTGTAAGTTCTGTTATAACCTATGCCAGTTTTTGCTTGGAAAAACACATTGTTCAGTCTGTAATTTTCCAGGCTTATCCTCTAGCTTGATGATTAGCTGTATGGAATTTAAGTAGAATCAGATAGAACATCTTTTAATTCACTGAAGACTGAAAAGGACCATGAATGGATGCATACAGAGGCATGCCTTCTGCTTCTAGCCAGCCTTGTATAAGACACAACCATACATGAAATTGCCCTGGGCAGGGTGGTAATAAAGACTTGAACCTTTTGTCCATATTAGTATGACTAGACTAAATTGCTTGCTTTTCGATGTTGCACATCCTTGGATGCATGCCCATTTACTTCACTGGGGAGATTGGTCCGTGACTGGTAATACAATTTGGTGAGAGATACCAGAAGATTTAGCCATGAAAGAAATCTGGCTGAATTAGATCTCTAATGGTGACTCCTTCCTTCCTTCCTTAATTTTTGTAGGAAAAAGGAATCATTTGGGGAGAGTGTGGGGGTGGGCGTGGAACAGATTTCCCCTGTGTGGCAACTAAAAGGGTGTGCATAGGAAATGCATTGTATATGTTTTGGGAGGTTGGGGAAAAGGTAGCAATCTTGTTAACCCAATGACTGGTCTGCTTTAGATATCCGTGAATACATGAGTCCAAAATTCTCTCACACTCCCTCTAAAGAGAAAAATGGTAACAGAGAACCCCCTTTTAGTATTTCATTTCTTATAAGACTGCCAGGAAGCTCTTTGAATAGTTCTGTCTGTTTTTAGCACCTGATACTTGAAGCTGTAACCAGGGCATTGAGTTCAAACACAACTTGAACTATTTTCAAAGGCTTCTTACAACATAACACAGTCATTGCTCCAAAACCTCTTTCATTAAATCAGCCTGTCTTTCTCCCAATTAGGGTAAAATCCTGAACAGAAAAGGATGCTGTCCTATTTGCACTGAAAGTAAGTTCTTTCTTCACATTCTTTAAATTATTTTTTATTCTTTCAGAGAAAATAAAGATAGTAGAAGTATGTTTGCTTTTCTGCCTTCTTTTTAGAGGTGGCTAAAGGGCTGGTGATTATTGCTGGCCATGGATTTTGCTTCCTATAAATCTGTAAATTTAAAATACAATGCCTGGGTATTTTATTTTTTTTTTTTTTTCCAAATGAGACTACTTTTGTCAAATCTGAGGTGCTGCTTTTTGAAATATATAGTTGGCCTGTGAAATTTGTAGGTTATAAAATATGCAAATTATTAGAGTTGTAACTTCTAGGACTGGGTAAGTTTTATATCTATAAATAACAGCCCAGCTATACGTGTGTATGGTCCAACACCTTTGCAGATGATTTGTGAGAGTTAAAAAAAAGGTGTGCAGAAATCTGAGACATGGTCTGGGGCAGCAGTGGAAAGTACAATGGAAAGCTATCCTTCTGTCTGTGATCTTTAGCTCAACCATCACCTTTTTATCCCTTAACTCTTTACTTCAGGAATGATCTTATGATGTGACTTGTGTTCTCTCCTAGTCAGCAAAGCACTTACACAAATACTTATCTTTAAGCTTGTCCTATTTAAGTCAACAGGGGGACCTGTCTTCACTGAAGTTAACAGGATGCAATTACATGTTTCCTTCAGGATACATTTAAGTGTTTTACCAAATAGGGACAGACTGCTAAAATGGGGTTTTATGACTTACAGAAAGGCTTCTGAAAGAAGGAACAGGTTTTTAAGGAGAGTGTTGCCTATTCTTTTGTCTGAAATCAAATCGGTTTTGCTGATCAACTAAATTCTGGGTGCTCTTGGACTGCACAAACTCCATACGCTAAATACCTGTTTTTCCACTCTGCAGCTCAATTATTTTGAAATGTGTAACTTGCGATAAAATAAATCTAGTTTGCAAGTCTTCGGTATCAAATTAAATGCAAGGGGTAACCTCAGAAACACTTGAAATAATACTGAGCAGAGGGAGAAATGAAAGAGGATTCAACTGACGAGCAGTTGGTTTCATGTTAGCTCAGTTTCAAGGGAGCAGAAATTTGCATAAACCTCTGCTTGAAAATGACAGGTTATTAGTGTCATAAATTTATCGATCTCTATCTTGCCTCTGTTCTTATATTTCAGTCTCATGTGTTCTTTTGTGACATGGAAGAGGGAGGAAAATAAAGGGGCCAGCCATTCCCTCAAAGAATTAGAGACTCTCTACTGTAAAAATTTTTTAAAAAGACACGTGAGGCTGTGAGGCTTGTTGCACTGTCCCGCAGTGGCATGCTCCTCTGTTGCACATGAAACAGAGGCGTCCCTTTTTTTGGAGAGGTGTCTCACTATAGTATTTGGAGGAGAGATGATGCTGAGCTGATTCTAAGCTTTTATGATGAAAGGTTGTTCCCAGTTTTTATCAGGTAATGTAATCAAAGAGCTTCAATACCCATTGTCATACAGCAGTGGTGGTCATTAGTGTTTTAACAGTTGCTGTTTGCAGGGAACTAATTCCACCTTTGCACCAGAAGTGCTGTAAATCTCATCACAACATAAGACAGGCAAGGCAAAATCATAAGGATTTCAGTGATGATCGCTACCTCAGACAGCGATTAGAAACTTTGCTAATTCTGCCAGTTTCTGTTGAGATAAGCTGTATGTGCACAGCCCTTTCCCTCACCCACTCACTCATGTTCATTCTCTCTCTATGTATTAACACACCAGACATTTCTGGCGGTCCAGCAGATATTAATTTTCCAAAGTAAAAACAACATAGGAGGTACAAGAACATACTGTACACAGGAGAGCTTTGAGTGCAGTTTAAATGCAGCCAATTTCTATGAAGTGGGTCAAAACCAGTCACGTTGTTAAAGGAATACTTTAAACTGAAAAAAAAAATCAAAGGATTATTTTTCAAAGCAGTTTGTTGCAGAGAGAGAGAGAGTACCTCGTCTCCTAAAGGGCTGGAGCGTCTCTTTTGTCTACTGTTGCTGGAGTTAACTACGGTTAGTTTTGGCATGTTGCTGTTTAAGCTCCATGGCTGGTGTACAGTTATCACTAATTAAACACAGTGGTCACACTAGTGGAAAATTCAACAGTTGAGTTTACCCTGCTGTAAAAATGTAATGAAATGTACTCTTTTGGGCTTGATTTAGAAAAATCACCTCTGACGTCAATTCCATAAATTAGTAATCCTATGTTAGACCAAGGTCATTTTCATATTAAAAAAAGAAAACACTAAACCTGAGTTCAAATAACATGAACAGACTACTCTCAACTCCAGACAAAGATGGGAGTTTGCAGGGGAGGTTAAGTCTTTGTTCTCGACCAAGAAGAATTGATTGCCCTTGCCAAAATTTCAACATGCAGTTGTGAAAGCTTCCTATTGTAACCATGTAGGTGTATTTTAATCATGCTCAATAATCCTAACACAGTCTTACCAAGTCATTGTGAGGCTTTATGGATGAAGTTTTATCCAAGTGGACTGCAATCATCTAGGCCTAGCATTAGACATGATTAACTTTGCAGTAAAGATCTCTTTTGGGTCAGAAAATTTCATTCATCACAAATCATTCTGTAGCTTTTTTTAATTGACAAAATGACCAGCAGAGCTAAACCAAACTCAAGGGCATTTGGACCCAGCCTTAGGAGTAAAAGGAGTACTTGCACCTGCTCCTGCATCCTTTTAATGTATTCTTATAGAAATGTTGAAAAAAAGTGCTGACTCTTCAAAGAAAAAAAAAAAAAAAAAAAAGGAGTGGAAGAAAATAAGAAAAAGGTGGGGTGATGCATTGTAGGTACCTGGGAGAGAAGGGAGTGGGACTAAAGGACCTGGTCCTGATTCTTGTGTTATTTCCTTGCTATGGAGAAACGTATCAACAAAAAGCCTGCAATTGTTTATTCATACTGGAATGCTGTTCGTGGTTTACTTCCTCAGCCGTTTTGGTCTACTGTATAAATATGTATTTGGACAAATTGGAATAGCTATTTTATTTATGAAATAGACCATAAAGGCTCCTGTGGATTTTTTGACACCACACCTTGTAATGTGTATTATATCAAACTGCACTGTGCAGCAGTTACAAGGAAAGTACTCTATTGCTATGCATTTTTTACAGAAAAGCTAATGAAATTCTATTATGCGTGCTCTGTAGCTAGTTTTCAAAAGTTAATAATGTGTTCTGTTTGATTTAGGGCTTCATTCAGCATATGGGCTAATTGCATTCAAAGTTTCATTTTATTTTTAAAAAGCTGAGATCTTTTTGAATTATAGATGTGCAACCAGAACACCCTTAACTGGTAAACTTGTATTTTTTCCTTCCTCTCCTTACTTAGAAAGTGTCCAAACCGATTTTAGTTATAATTTAAAGTGTATTTTTCTTGGCCACTCTTAACTAGCTACAAGCCCAGAAGAGTGTGACCAGACATCTGGACATCTTGGACTTCAATTGACTGCTCTGATCTCTTGAAAAAATAAAACAAGCTATTCCATGAGCACCAGAGCTAACAGAGCCTGGTTTCCTATGGATTTGTGTCCCATTTCCTTTCTATCCCAACAAATAATAAACCCAGCTAGAGACAATATATCCTGTCGCTCTTCTGGAGCTACAAGTGTGCTAGTTGCCCAGCCAAGATGTTCAGGCTCTCTGGCTGGTCAGGATATGTGCGCTGACTGTCTGTCTGGCCTCCACCAAGCAGTATATATATCTCGCCTTTCTAGAAAGGCGAAATGCTGTCTGGGAGGGTGGGGGCATTGGGTGGAAGGCAGAAAGGTACTTTTTTGGTAACCACTCATTTCAATAAGTGGTTCTTAACCTTTACTCAGCACACTACTTACTAGAAATGAGTTGTCTTTAGGACTTTTATCCCTCCATATTGGCCAAAACAGGACATGATTTCATAACCTTTATTTTTTTTTCCTTATGAGAGTATGTTAAATCTCAGGGAATGCTAAACTGTTCTTTTCCTTGCTGTTGCTTTTTCAGCTTCAGTTTTTTGTACAGATAAATGTGTTTTCCCAAATGGTGCTCCTTGCCCAGGGTTACCTTCCCCATTGCCTTTTGTAAGGAAAGTCACTATTGCATTTGAACTGCATGATTTGCAAATGCAAGGAAAGCATGCCAGGAGTTCTATAGTATTCACTTTAGCACCTAAATACTATTATTATTAGTTTGCAAGTAAGCTGTAGAGCCTGAGGTGGGAGCTGAGCAAACTGCATGAATCACACATGTAGTTTAAGACTGTCAAATGTAAAAGTGTAGAAGTCCACGTTTAGTTGCTTAAAAAACAAATGTGAAACCTGCTGAGCTCCAAGAAGCTTTTACAAAAGCCAGAAGTTTTGAATACTGATTTGGGAGCCTAAATGCAGGATTTCCAAAAGAGGTTTAGAGGTGTTTGCAGCCAGCTCCCAATAATTTTTAGTCAGACTTGAGCGCCTAAGGCGCTTTGAAAATCCCAGCCTCCTGGTGCCCTCCTTGGAAAAATCGGTGTTTTCAGGGGCAGAGAGGGAATGAGTACATTTGCCTTCATATGCATGTGTAGATGAGCAAAAAAAGTAATCAAAGATCATGAATGCCAGGTTCAAAACAAGCAAGAGGCAGTGGTTTTTCATGCGCTTTGCCCAAGGATGCTGTAGATGCTAAAAGCATTTTTGGGTTCAAGGGGAGACTAGACAAATTCACGGAAAAGAAGTCTATCAAAGGTTACTAAATAAAGAGAAACGATGTCTAGCTCAGAAAGTCCCTAAGCTGAAAATAGTTGCAGGCTGTCAGAGTTTTAAAGGGAATTATCGTATATAATTGCCATTTTCTCTCTCTACTCTAGGCAGCTTATAGAGACAAGGAGTATCTGTAACAAGCTGGGAACAATTTACTGTAGGAAAAAAGGGAAAGATCTTCACCTGTGACCCTATGCCTTGTTAGCACAAGCTAGCAAAATTCATACTCCAGGATTGGGGAACGTAGCTTTGGTGATGCAGCATCACCTTTACATCCGTTATGTCCCAACAGAGCAGCAAGTCACACAGGATCCTAACTAGAGAACTGGTGCTTCCAATAGATTTCAAAACCAGCCAAGCAGAAAGACTGGTTTGATTCGGAAGGGAAAAAAAAAAGAAGCAAACCATAAAGCATGATGTGATTGAAACTCTCCCAAAAGGAAATAAACAACAATACAAAACCTAAAAATGGCAGGAACTCTTTTAATGTTGCCTATCTTTTGCAGTCTTGTTACACCCAGTATTTAGTGTTTATTTCTAGGCCAACGAGTTATTCTTACTGGCAGTGCCTGAGTTATCGCACACACTCTTGCAGGGTGTGGATTTTTTTTTTTTTTTAAGCCCCAAAATTTTAGCAAATCTTTGAAGAATGTTTTACACAGTGATATCAGAGAATCAATTATCCAGGCTGTTTTAAGGTAGATTTTTCCCTCCCCCATTTCCTTGGTTATTAAAGAAAACAGAGAAATTTGGATCAGGCATTCAGCTATCCAGTCCAAAATACATTCTTTTTTATTTTAACTGCACTGCATCAAGTTGACATATGACATGACACTATGTAACATAACATAAAACAACATTACTCTGCATAACACATTAGAAATTAAAAATAAATATTTCCTTTGGATCCCATTGGTACTGTCAATTTTACTTGCACATCTCTAAATTATGTTTGTCCCTTTCATGTCTTGCCTCTTAGCTACTTAGGTGAAGAACCAGCCTCCCCCTCCAGATACGTTAGTTAATAACATGTATAACATGTCCATGTTCTTGGCCTCTAGAAATGCAGACAAAGACCAATTCTCTCCTTTGAAATCTTCACTAATGTTTGGTCTGATCTTTTTGTTGATCGTTTCCTGGTTTTCATCAAAGTTGTCATTATGTTTTAAAAAAAAATTAAAGCCTGAAAACATAAAATAGAATTTGAGCAGGCAATAAAATGTATCTTAATATTCATCATGCAGATAAAGTCAGTTGGTCTCCATATAAATTCTATGGATTTTTTTTACCATTGGAAAAATTGCGTTATAGTTAACAACTATATGGTTCCTGCCAATTTATGCAGAACACTTAATCTTTTCATGGATGGTTATCGATATCCTCATTGGTATCAATGAGGAAAATAAGACTGACAGAAATGCAAGTTTTTAAAAACACTCTCTTATCTAAGTGTCTCGGTTTTCAGGCTCTGCTTTAAATTCCTTCGGGCCTGATTTCCAGAGGTGTTGATCAGATGTGGTTCATTTTGACTTCTAATGGAGCTGTCGACGTCATGTCCTTGAGAAATCAAAATTTCAGTCCCTAGTTGCCAGACATAGTAAAGAGGCATCATAATGATGCTAAGACTAGTTACTGGCTTAGCTCAAGAAGCATGCGTGTAGGAAGTTAGGGGTGAAGTCCAAATCTCCCAGGTCCTAGCTCTGTGATGGCACTGCACCATGTGCTCAGGGAGACCGAGGTTAGAATTTAGGAAGACTTTACTTGCAGTAAGGACAGCTGAGTGCTGCAACAGATTGCTGGAGGTGGCGGTGGAGTTGCTGTTACTACTGCTCTTTAAGAGCAGGTTAGATAAACATCTATCAGGAATAACATAAGTACAGGTGATCCTGCATTAGAGTTGGACAAGGAAAGGTAATGTTTCCTGGGGTCCCCTTCAGCCCCATTTTCTGTGTCTCCATGTACGTATACTTAGACACTCATTAACTACAGCTAGAAAAATGCCAGAAACATTCTAGCTGCTTTAGCATACCACTCTGCCTAGGCTGAAAAACTCTTCTGGGAAAGGTGTATTGCTTAGTCAGAGCTGCGTTGCACTCCATTGAAGAAATTCCCTGCCTCTTCTCCATAACATCCATGTTTCCTTCATTTTTGTAGGTTTGAATCTGCCTTTTGTTAGCTGCCTTTTCAGGCGAGCCATTGTTAGTTGGATATTTTTTTTTTTTAAGTGAATAAATTGCATTGCCTGTTACTCTCCCTTCCTGTGTTGGGTTTTGGTTGGTTGGGGTTTTTTTTGTTCTTTTGGGTTTTTTTGTTGGTTTTTTTTTTTTTTTTTTGATTGATGCTGTTCACAGCTCTCTGATTGCTAAGTCCAAATTTGTTACTGCACCAAGACCACCCCCCCAAAATAGGCATCATCTTTCAAAAGCAGCCTCAGCCCACAGCACTAGCAGCGGGCATTTCTCTGCCTTGAGGCTCCTTCTTCCAGGAACAGCAGCAAGGAGATGTGGTTAGGACCTATTGTTATACCAGAAGGCTGCAATGCAAATAAATTTGCTGCTCTCTTTGATTGCAAGGCAATTCAGTCAATTGCTGGGTAACTGCGGGGTAACTCAGCAGCATTGACATGAGCGTGGAAACGTTCTGCCTTGAGCAGCGGCTTCTCTGACCAGTGTATGGCTGAAAACATCAATAAGAAATCTCCCTCCATTTGTAATGATGCAAACGATTGGTAGAGATACCATGCCCTTAGGTAGTCATTGCATCATGTTAGTCATGGACTATTGACGTTGAGTTGGTAGCCTGATAACAATAACTACTACAAGTCAGTTGTGTATAAACAACATATATAATAGCTTGTAACACTGGATAAAGATGCTGGTTCTAGAGATAATTTGGGAAAAAAAACCATAAATATACTTAGTTTATAATTGTACAGTATTTATAAATGTGTCTATGTAAAATACGGCCAAAACCAGGTCCTGCTAAAGTGGTCTGATGGCTTTTAATTTCAGGGGATCACCCTCGCCTAACTCAGGACTTTAAAATTAGCTTCAAAAATATATATGTGATGATGTTTTGAATTCTCTTTCAGTTAGTGAATTAGGATTTGCTCCTACAACACAACTGAAGGGTGGAAGCTCCTCACAGGGGAATTTAACTGTCAGAGGAATGCCCGTGGCCTTAGATACTTGTTTGTGCTCCCAGAGCTGGCAGCAGAGAGACAGACTCCTCCAGAGAGTAATTCCTCTTGTATTAAAAGAGATGTCTAAGACTGGTGAGGTGAAAGACTTTCTAGTCACGTCTGTTTCTCACTGTCAGTGAGAGGGAGAAAGGATGAATTGCTTAGAATTAGGCATTTCATGTTTGGAAAGCTGCAGCTGGGTAGGAAGGCTCCCATCACACATCTCCAGAGATATGTGGGCTCTGCAAGTCCAGGGCTCTGCCTACTCTGAGATTATGTGTTTTCTGGAAATTAAATAATTTGAAAAATTTCATAGGTATTGCAATAACCTAAACTGTTCAGGTGGTACATTGTGTTTAAGGGACAAATAGATAGGTTGGAAGATGTCTTTAGTTCCTAGCTACAGATTAGCCTTCCTATGCTGCCCCAAGAAATAGTTGGCTTTTGGTTCCCACCTGCTTTGGGAAAGACTTCTACTAAAGCCATGAAGCCTCTGCTTTTCAAAAATACATGTTCTTAGTGGGTGTCAGCCAAATCTGACAGATTAGGTGTGAACAGCATCGTCTAGGTTCTTAACTGCTTTTGTCAGACTTGGATTGATCCTGATATGGCGCTTTTGTTTCTCACTCACCTGCAGAGCCTGGAGTTTGCACTGTATTTGGAGACCCTCACTACAACACTTTTGACGGACGGACATTTAACTTTCAGGGAACATGTCAGTACGTTTTGACGAAAGACTGCTCCTCCTCTGACTCGCCCTTCCAGGTGCTGGTAAAAAACGATGCCCGTCGGACCCGTTCTTTCTCCTGGACAAAGTCAGTGGACCTTGTGTTGGGCAGAAGCACTATCAGCCTCCAGCAGCACCTCAACGTGAAGTGGAATGGGACCCGCATCTCACTACCTTGTGAGACACCACAATTTCAGATCGATTTGGATGGTTATTTGCTGAAAGTGACAACCAAAGCAGGTAGGGCTGTGTGTGTTTGTGTTCTCCCTGAAGGACTTCTCCAGTGCAACATGAACAGCAGTCAGTAAAAAAGCATGACAGCAGTAATTAATGTAGTCAAAACTCTTTAGAGACTTAAAGAACCCAAAGTTCTTTCAAAATCCCTGCAGCCCACAAGCAGAGGTCCCAGCTATGAGTCTGAAGTCTTTGCAGAGCATTTGCTAAGCTGTTCCATTATGCAGCTGACAATTAACTGCCTGCATAGACAAATGTGCCATGATTTTCACTTCCAGTAACTTAAGAGTGGATTATGCAGGGTCATTGATACTTATAGATAAGAGCAAAGAGATGAGTTCTTAAACATGACATTTATTTTTTTTCCAGTTGCAGCAACATTATAAGTCAGCAATTATATAAAATCATAGTTACTAATGGCTTGAATGAGTATAAGCTGTCAAATTATGGAAACATTTCTCTGGGGCTACCCAGCAAATCCTTTTTTAAAAACCAAGGCCTAATTTGGTCTTCAGTGCCATCTTCTCAGGGTTGCTCTGTGCTCGAGTAAGAGTTTGTCCGCGAGGAACAGAGTCCACAGCACTAGAAGCAAAAGGAAATCAGAAACTTTAGAGAATCTGGTACCTTATTTGTAGAAAGAGGAAGGCAAGATAGCAGACTCTCAGGTCTTCTGAGTCCTAGAAAATAATATTAATTGTCAAAATGCTAAACCAGAGGACTTAACGTTGGTTTTGATAAACTGTTCTGAAGCTATAGTATCCTTGCATAGATAAATCCTGAGGGGAAGTTTAAAACTTTCTCATTAGCATGTGTTAGGTACTACTTTAGTCCTTAGGGATTTCACTTACACAGTGAAGTACTGTTTCAGTGAGAATACTATTTACTGTTAATTCAATTAAATGCCATGTGAAGGCAGTGAAACCAATCTTTCTTATGAAGCGCTATGGTCACAGGCGGGATGCATGGTCATACAGATTATCTAGCATCATTTTTTTTCCAAGGCGGAAAACTAGCACCCACTGTTGAGCTGAGAATTTCTCCACCTGTTCATATAGCCCCTGGAAATGTAAGTCTGCATAATGTGGATCCCAGCTCTGGGGCTCATTCTTCCAAGTGGCAATGCAGATTTTTGTGGCTGTCTGTAAAATGCACACAAGTTGACCATTATTCACAACTTCTAATTAAAAGCATCTTGAGAGTTTCTCTTGCAGCCAGCTGAAGGCTCTGAATTCTGGCAGTGTGGATTTCATTAGCCAACCACAGGCCAAGGAAAGGTTTTCAATCGAAGATGAATGACAGCTAATCCTGCTGCTATTCCATTTGTCTCTGGTGCAAGCCTAATAAATGACTACACACATCCTTGTCCATGTGTTGGCAGGGGGAGTGCAAACATGGCATATGACAACATACCAAACAGTGTGTAATCACTGCAAATTATAGCCTAAATAATTCCTCCCCTTAACGGAGCAGGATCAGGTTTCTCTTGCTGAATGCAGTGCCATGGGCCAAGTCCTCCTTTCCTCAGCACGTAAGGGCTGGAAAGCAGCAGAACGGCATGGCTCCATTTTGCTGGGAGAGGACAAGAAGCAGAGAGGCTGTAGAGAAGAGGAATGTGCTGAGTAGAACTGGTTTAAAGACAAACTCCTTGTTCCACAGGAAATTTCGAGTGCTAGGGAGCAAAAATTGCAGAATTTTCTCTGTTTCAGAACAAAACATGGATTTTTAAAAAAATATATGCTTTCCCAGTGTAGGGTGAAAAAAAGAGGGGAGGGTGGAAATAATGAAAAATAAGCAAAACCACTGCTCTATAAGAAAAATTCAAAGAAAAATTGGGCTGGGAAGTGCAGGGTCTGGTGCTTACAGCTCAGCCAGCATTCCCACGGCTTTTGATTTTCCTTTTGCAGAGCTGGGAGCTGAGCCCTGTATAAAATAGGGGAGCCCAAAGCTTCAGGAAGCTTTGTGGTCCCTGGCTACAGGGCAATCTGCATGGCAGGGCTGTCCTAGAGTTGCATACCTTGAGAGTCCAGGCTTCCAGGCAGCCCACCAGGCGAGCTGGCAGGAAACCAGCTTGGAGCCTGTGCTGTGTTGGAAGTTCATTGAATCCGATATGTCTCCCTGAAGCATTTCAGTTCTGATGAATTGGCATTTTCCAGTGAAAACCTGTTTTGTTGCTAAATTCCTCACCAGCTGTAAGCCCTGGATCCCATGCAGCAGCAATTCTGGCACCCTGCACTTGCAGGTACTTTGTCATGAGTGTGGTTGGGATGGTGTTGAGTCCTTCTCTACAGTTTGCATGTTAAGACCAGAGAGCAGAGGGTCACAGAGCTGATGTTACTTATCTGTCCCTCTAGTGCAGAAGCATTTTTTTTTTGTTCTTGTTGCTTCTGTGATGATCTTTTACACAAAGATGCTTTGCTGAGATTTTCTGTACCACGTTGTCACTCAATTCTGTAGAGAAGAGTGGTCTGGCAGTTCTGGAGGGTGCCTTTACCGTGAAAAATCACGCAGAACAGTTGATGGGTGTTCCCAGCATGGGGAGCCCAGTGTGTGATGTGCATAAATCCAGAAGGTTTTTTTTTTCTTAAATGCAGTGGAGCACATAGTGTGCCAAGTTAAGAAATCAAATAACAAATTCATTAAGCATCCTTCAAAGAAAGGGCAAAATTGGAAAGCCCTAAAAAAGTAACTCAGAGAATATTCCTTTTCTGCATATCCCCAGATGGGACAGATGCTGCATCCTTTGGCTTCACATCTCTTGGATTCTTGTCCTTGTCCAAATGAATGGGAAACTCATCCATTTGGGGGGAGGGGGAGGAAAGGGGGTTATACACACCAAGAAACTCTTCCAAACAATTTCTGTCTGCCGAGGAGACCATTTCAAACACCGCTCCATAGCATAATCCCATCTGTCACGTCTCTTGTTGGTTTACAGAAACCAACTGAATTTTCTTCTTGTGAACAAACAAAAAGGCACACACTGCACAGTGCAATCAGGGTCTGACAAAATGATCATGCGTGTAGCAGTACATACCCTTCCTTGTTACCCCAAAAGGGATAAACTCTGTTATGGACAGAAACCTTTGGGCTGTTCATCAAAGCGAGAAATTACCCTTCCATCTAAGCAATTACAGCAGAATATAGTGTAATTAAACAATACCTAGCTAGAAGAAAGTACAGCCTTTTGTGGTAGTTAAACTGTGAGTCTCTTGAATCGAATCCAGTAATCAAAGCAGGAATCTCTAGATTTAATTTATAATAATTTTATGTTATTGTCTGCATACCTGGAATTCATAGAGCAACATGTAACAAGTAGATTAACCTAACTCTTACAAAGGACACACAAATATTCTGGATAATTTTGAAGTTCACCTTTTGTAATGAATGTGAGTGGTTCCACTGAAGGTCAGTAAGTCTTGGCTTGAGAAAAAAAGTTGTAAAGGGAAAATTAAGAGAGAATAATTAGCCAGTCTTTTGTGATTTTGCTTGAAGTCCGCAGCTTCTGAGGGAGCTTGTTTGGGGAAGAAGTTGAACAGTGCCTTAAAAACTGGAGTTATTTTCTCAAAAGAACTGTCTGGGAATTTGGACCTTGATGCTTCAAGCTTTGAGAAAGTTTATATGATTCTCAAGTCTGAAGAAATCTTAGTTTATAAGTTAATGGCAAGGTTTTTCTAAATGCCAGCACGGCAGTATTAATCTGGTGTCTGCAAATCAAGCTGTGTTTTGTTTTGTTTTGTTCAGCATTGTCAGAAGCAAAGACAGCTGGAATTTGAATTTATCCAGCAATGATAATGTATGAAGCAGCTTAAAAAGCAGCTTTCCTCCTTGCCACTGTGCTGGCCTCGTTAACAGTTGTAGTCTTGCACAATTTCCCAGTTGGCTGGGTGCAAAGTGCCGCTGGAGGAGGACACAGTGGCCCTGTCCATGCTGGCTGTATTAGAAATATGAAACTGCTTTCTGGCATCGTCAGCTCAGGACCTGTTTGTGCTATCATTGCTAACCTATAGTGATAAGAAAACACGACACAAGAGACTGTAGTGACTGGTGATGCAGAATTATTGGCACAACCTTGCTGGGTAAATTGTTCCCCAAACTCTTGGTGACACGGCGTAAACCACATGAGCGCCAGGACAGTATGTACCAATGACAAAGCACCCTTTATAAATTATTGCCATAATCTGAGCCTCACCCTGTTCCTCTGCAGCACGGGTAGGAATTGTCATAGGAGACAATGGGATGTGTTGCTAAACGAAGGGTTCCAGCTTTGAACTGAGTCACTGGTATGTTAATTACTTACATGAGGACAGGGCAGGATTTGGATCATAGAGTGACAAGCACTGATTTACAAGAGGAAAGGGTGGTGCTAAGCCAGCCCACACAGCAAATGTAGAAAGCTGGAGCAAAGCCCTGGTCCTACACCGCAGAGTGATGCTGTTGGTATTCTTGGCCAGGCAGGGAGAAGAGGGTAAAATGTAGATTAGCCTGTTTAAAAGCAGCCTCCTGGGTTTATCCTTAACTAACTGCTGCACACAGGTACTTTATGGGAATAAATAAATGTCATCAGAATGATTTGTGGTCTTCAGATGCAGGGTTACTGCAGAGATGTGAAGTAGCAGCATTCATCAGACATTGGAAATAATTAAAAGAAAGGCCAATTTTGGGTAGAAGTTAAGCAGCAGTGATTCTTGGTGTTGTTTTTATCCCATATGATACCAAAATTGCTTTCCTTTATGCAATACATACTTATTCCTCAAAGGATGGAATTAATTTAATTTGCAATCACCCAGGTGAAAACTAAGAATTTAATCTCTACCTGATCTCTGGGCCCTCTAGACCATCGCTGGAAACAGAAAGGCATTTGAAAAGTAGTTTATTCCCCCTGCATTAGACACCCATGTTGTGACCCAGAGCTGCCTATTTCTCTCCATCAAAGAGAGGGCCCAAACAACTGACTTGAGATAGACACCTAGCTTTTAGATGGGTACAGACAGATAAAATGGATTCAAACCCTGATTTTGAAGTGCAAAACCTTACTGCAAAACAGATCGTAGCAGAGCACTTACATCCCAGCCACTCGATGAAGGTTAGATGTTTGCCGTCATTCCTCGGTGTTGCTGACTTATGAAGATAACTTCAGAAGGCTGGTAATTAACACCTTTTGAAGGAACAGTTTGAATCCAGTTCAAAATGCCTTCTTAAAGCAGTTTTACACATCTGACATCTCTTTGTAGCCATCTCTTTACCCGCACAAAATAAGGCACTTGTATTGGAACAGTTTTATTCACCCAAATGAGTGCTCAGAGTCAGGTCTGCAGGCAAGAAAAGGGTGTTTTTTGTAAGGTGGTCACTGGTGGAATCTTGTGGGGCATGGACACCTTTATATGCCCATGACCTGTGCAATGGGTGACAATGGCTGAAATTCTGGGCCTCCTGTGAAATCAGCTCGAAATTTGCCCTAGCAAATTCAATTTGCAAAATTTTGCAAGAGCCCTCTTTTGATGTTGAGAGTAGTTCTGCTATGGCTCCAGATTTTTTAGGATAACCCCATTCATTAGTAAGGAGGAACAAAAATAAACAGGGACGGGCATGAATGTATTGTAATTGACTGTGATTTAAGAAACACTACACTTGCCAGAGGCACTTCTAGGAGGTATATAGAAATCTAACGACATTACCAGAAAGAAGCCAAAGGCTTTGTTTAGGTTCCCCTGAAGACTGTTTCACAAACGTAAGGCGCATTCTGTTATCCTCAATTTCTTCTTTTTTGTGTGCGTGTTTTTGTCTCATCTCTTTATTAGGTTTGGAAATCTCCTGGGATGGAGACAGTTTTGTGGAAGTCATGGCTGCGCCGCACCTGAAAGGCAAACTCTGCGGTCTGTGTGGCAATTACAATGGGCACAAGCGAGATGACCTAATTGGAGGGGACGGGAATTTTAAGTTTGACGTGGATGACTTTGCCGAATCCTGGCGCGTGGAATCCAATGAATTCTGCAGCCGCCTGCAGAGAAAACCTGTGCCTGAGCTCTGTCATGGGACGGTCAGGGTGAAACTCCGAGCTCACCGGGAATGCCAGAAACTCAAAGCGTGGGAGTTTCAGAGCTGTCATTCAACGGTGGATTACACCACATTTTATCGGTAAGTGTGGCTTGCTGTGGAGGGAGATAGTAAGTTACTGTGCGAGGAGAAAAACCACAGGGTGGCCCCATTTCCGTAGCATCTGAGCACGTGGTTTGGGCTGCTTTTGCTAAGAATTAATATCCAGGCTTAGAGTTACATGATGATGAGCTTTTCTGAGTCAGGAATCAGAAGAAGATGGTCCTGAGCTAATAAAGACCTGAGCAGCCAACAGTGGGAAAGGCAGGCTTGTGGTCACCTAGAGAAAAAGTACTTTTGGAGACTGAGGAGAGAGACTTCAAAACATTTTGGTAAACTCTTTCTGATTTCAAAGTCAGCTGTAAAGTTTAATTGCTATTGCTTGTGATCCTGAGAATGTGCCTTCCCAGAAGCATTTTGAAAATTACTTTATTAGAGCAGGGATATTAAATATTACTGGGGTAGTTTGTGGGTTGAGAGTTTGAAAGGAGAGAGTTAAAAAGTTCAGTGCATGCCCATCCTGCCCAAAGGAAGACAGACGAAGATCCGGAAGCCTTGTCTGAGTGAATTATTTAAGATTTTTTTATCTTTAAAACACTTCCAGTCTAAACCACACAGACATCATTTCTGTTCTTTAACTGGCATGCATTTATGTGCCGCTTACTCGGTAAACAAGATTGGCTTTTCTTTTGACTGCCTGACATAAAAGATAAAAGCAAACCGAGTCGTGGCTGTATGATGGCAGTTGGAGCTGCCTGATCTCTGTGCTCCCAGCTTTCCCCACTTGCGCAAATCTGCTGAACTGTTGGGTTTATTAGGAAAAGCTTTCTAAAATGATTCCGTTTCTCTTGGGAATTGCCTTTCCTCTTCTTTTATAACGAGACAGAAAGACTTTTATCTACCCGAGCAGAATCCGTCTGGGACTGGGAAATGCTAGAAGACACACAGCTTGGCTCGTAGTCTTATGTCCTTCTGCATTTAGTTTGCTAGAGTGTGTCCCTGTGCTAGGAGCCTGGCAAGAAGTGAAGATTATGTTGTGTGCAGATTATAATACTCTGTTGTTTCCAATGGCTGGAGGCACAGCTGAGAGCAGTAGAGATGCTAACTCAGGCACACACACGCACAGAGGGCTGTTGAATGCATTTCGGCAACATTCCCATCTCACTTCCATTGTCCTCTAAAGGTAAGTGATGACAATGCAAATGGAAAACAGGCACGAGAGATTTGTTTGATTTTGCAGTGGGTTTTTTTTGTCCCTTTTGTAAAGTAGCTTGTGATTAATTTAGTGCAATACACTTCCTGACACCACAGCGGAAAATGGTTTATATTTTTTGGCTACAGCAGCCAGAAAAAAAAAAAAAATCTCTACATGCTTGCACACAAGAATTACCATAGTGCTTTTCTGTTGCTTTAAAATTATGTCTTCTATTTGTCCTGGAAAGACAATTAAATGAAGCAAGTATTTAGTTTGATTAAGTCCTTTTGTAGAAAAGTCTATTTTTCCCTAAGGAAACTTTATGTTGAAATGACCATCATGTTCTGTCAGAAGTAGTTATTCATTTGCTTCTGTTTAGATGTTGCCAGCTGTTTGAATGCTTAGCTCCCAATACAGGAATCAAGGATAAAATAAAATTAAATAATGGTATTTAGTAGAATGCTACTTCTTGTTAGAAACTGAAGAAGTTGTAGCAAGCAATTTATTCAGTGAGCATGGCCATTTTTCATGCTAGGAAATCCCCACAAGAAGGTAATGATTATGGGACACACATTCAAGAAAGTTCTGGGAACCTTTCTAACTCTTTGCATATATAAATGTGTGTGTGTATAAGTATAAATACGAGTACCTAAGAGATTTGCGTTTTTCATGATTTTTTTTCAAAGAACCCATTGCTGATTATGTGCTTTTGCAGAAAATTTAAATTACCATTAAAATAAATTTAAAATAGCATTTACAGTTTTTTTTACTGAGGTCTTTTAGAAAAGCATATTTAGTCAATGTTTTCTAATTTCATGCTAGGTTTAACTGAAGTTTTTCCAGTTCTGCTGTTCTGACTATGAACAAGCTGCTAGCAGTAAGAGAAGTGAAAAGGCAGAATGGAAGGGTCAGGTTTTTTCATTTTTCTATTCACCTCCTCTTTGAATTGAACAGCTTCTCAGTTTTTACCCTCCAACATTACGTAGTATGGAATTTTTCCATTTGAAATACTGCATTCTCAAGACTTAACCTTTCTTGGTCATTCTTGCCTGTATTCTTAACATTGCCTCATTTTCATTGTGCCGCTCTGGTAGTGACCTGCTGTTAATAAGAATTCTCAGAAATAGAAATAAACTCAGTAGGAACATTACAAATTAGGGTGTGTTTTCTCCAAATACAAAAAAAGGCAGCTAACAACGCATTGCAAACATCTGTCTGATGTTGTGTTACTGGGGAAATATCTGTGAAGACACCTCAAATTCATTTTAAGTCCCTATTCTTTTTACAGCTCTAGTTTCTCCTTTTGTTGGCCATCCAAAAGTCATATACAGCAAGACTGTCATGATTGTTAGGTGAAAAGGATACGATTAATGTTTTAAAAAGTAGAGATCTAGCTGCATGGTTGTGGGGTGAAGAACAGCTAACTCCTGAGCTTGACCTTGATAGATCTGTGACACCTTAGGAGAAATGTTTATGCACCTTGCCCTTGACCCTTTTTTTTCATGTGGTGACTTTGGTGATTTTTGTTTATCTGCAAAGTGCATGGTAGAAGGAAGCACTATATAAGTGCAGAAGAAAGGATTTTGAAATAGTCCAGACAGCAAACTAACAAATTTAGCATCTGATGTTATACCACTCTTTTAATTCTTTGTTTTGTAACCAGACACGTTTATGGGCTTTTAATTGTGGTTTGTTTTGTTTCGGTTTTGGGTGGTATATTTTGTCTTTAATGCATTGCTAGTTGTGCAGTACTCATGAGTAATGCTCTAAAAATAACCCTTGGGGTTGAACTTTATGGAGGCAAGTTCATTAAGCAGGGAAATTATTTTGAATTTCCAGGAGATTTTGGTTAAGTCTTGGTGAAGAAGAGATTAGCAGTGACAGTCATCACTATTGCGACTTGTATATTTTGCTATTTTAATATGGCTGGACTATCCAGCATCCTGGATTAGTCCTTGCCAAAAAAAAAAAAAAAAAAGAAAAAAATTATCAAGGTTACTCAGTAGAAGGTTTTTAGAGGAGATCCTTTGACTTTGCATGAAAAAAAGCTTGCACTCAGATTCCTGAAGCTGCTCTTGAGTATAAGCAGCACTAAAAATAGGCAATACCATCTGAATTTCTCATGCTGCTGCTGCTACCAGAAAAACCTCTATCACATCAGCAAGAAATATTACAGGACTATTTAAGCTCTTGGATGAGGATTTGCGAAGCTTAGGGGATTTGGGGAAGGAGAAAAGGACTTTCTGTGCTCACCAAGCCCTATCCCAAGGTTGATCTTGTTGTGTATCTTCGAGTGTCGTGGAGCAGGGACCTGGAGGTGACTCCAGCCCCGGTGAGGCCAGGGAGTAACATGGAGTGGGGGGCAGAAGGCTAATACCCCTAGTAACACCTGCCCTCATTAGCATCCATGACTTCCTAGTAGGGTTTTTTTTAATTGTTTGGTATCGGCAACGGATTTAGAACATGACATCAAGATGATATCAGTAGATGACCCATCTCTAAATACACCTACACAGCAGCCAAGTTTATAAATGACTAATTAGACGTTGCTCAAGACTCTCACTATTGCCACAACTTTGGAAAAATATCCATTGTCTTGCTTCTGCCATGCAGTAGACTTCCACATTTGAGATTGGAAAATTTGTGCTTCTAACTCTTGAGACAAGTCTTTTTATTGTTATTGCTCTTCCTATTATTGTTGTTACTGTTGCTATTATTATTATTACTGCATTTTTAACAGACAACAGCATACCAAATAATTAGTTACTCTTTTTCTCTTTTGTAATTGTCCTAAGAGGTATGTTTTTCTCTCAAACACATGGTTTTAATGATGTTCAATATTTTATGGCAGGCAGTAATTAACATAATAATAGCCTCATTTGTTTGAATCTGTTAATCAAACATATTCAGGAACTGCAAATCTACTTTATTGCAGTTCTTGTCTTAAATGTTTCTTGTGATTCTGCTGACATTACTCCATCTTGGTTCTCAGTTAATCAGTTAATGAGCTTCTGTTTCAGTTAGTCAATTAACTTTAAGCAGTTAACTGCTGCTGTCTTACTGTCTTTCTAAAAATTTCCACTTAACTAGAGAAAATATTATTGTTTAGAGTTAAAACATAAATTGCAATGTTGTGGAGTCCATCAGCTCCCTTTTATGAAGTTTGACAGGTACGCCACGAATGGCTGCAGAGAGCATGTGAGCCGTAGCATTGCTAAGTTAATTACGAGCTCTATTTAAAAGATGGGGACCAAGGCTTTGTGGCTTTTAAGCAGAAGGTTTGAAGGGTTTTTTTTTTTCCCTGTTAACAATGATGTCCTACAGCTGTAAAATTCATGCGGTTATGCCCCTGTGTTTGCTCAGCGGGATAGTGCAAAAGAAAGGTAGGCTGAAGAATGACTTCAGAAAAGCCTGTTTCGAGTGTTAAAGGGGTGGGTGGTGGAACTGGGATCTCTGGAGCCCTCTGCGTGCTGCCAAGGGTGCGTATTGCAAAATTCTCCCCGCAAGGTTTTCTGGTCCTGGCTTTAGCTCCAACTGCTCA
>NW_010138595.1:0-688 GCF_000699245.1 Pterocles gutturalis
CTAACATTCTGTGATTCTGTGATTCTGGGGAGAAATAATCAGGTTCTGTACAGCTTGTCTCACCAAAATCGTGCATCAAATGCTTCAGATGCGGAGAAGGTGGTTCATTTTCTGCTTTCGGGGCTGTTTCAGTCCCTGGTGAGTTTTAGCCGTGTTCATGTTTACACAGCGTTTACTACGGCCTCACGACGAGGCGCTGCAGCCGTGTTCTCTCATTGTTTCAAACAGTCTGCAGGCTCGGGCAGGCGGCGCTGCATCGTTTTTACAGTCAGCTCTCTTCTTGGGAAGGTTTTCTTCCTGGGCAGGAAAGAGGGATGGTGTTTAAAAAAAAAACCAAAAACCACCTTACCAAAGCCTAGAGACTGAGGAAGAGGGAGATGGTGAGGAACAGGCACCGAGGAGGAACCCAGCATTACATTCAGCGCCCATTATTTCCCCTGTAACCTCGAGCAGCTCTCCTGCTGCGGCTGTTTCTCAATTCTCCCGGCTGTAAACGAGAAAATAATGTTTGGGAACAGCCCTGCTCTGCCTCGCGCTGGGCAGGAGGCTGAGAGAGCGGGAAGTGCATTTCAGTATTTGCATTTAATATTCAATATTTCTTCTCCCTCTCTTTCCAGAAATACCCCATTGTCTGGCAGGGCCTTTTGGCTCTAAAAAACGACACGGCTGCTGTTCAGCTCCACTTCGT
>NW_010138595.1:844-1866 GCF_000699245.1 Pterocles gutturalis
GGTTATCTGGGTGCTGAAAGCTGCTGTCGGAGGTTAAGGACGTGCGGCAAAACCGAACGGCAAACTGAGCGCTGCGTGGCTGCTCGCCGGGGGGAAAGAATTGAAAAAAACCCAAAAGGTGGAACTTTGTGAGTTAACAAGAGATTTAATAATCCAACACAAGAAGGAGGGAAGATAACAACAACGACACAATAATATCAATAGGAACACAGCGCAGTGTAAAGAAAAAAAAGGGGAAAAAAGGAAAGAGGGAATGGTGGAGTGGGCTTACTATGGGAAGACCAATGGTTAGCCCGCTTCCGAGCCACAAAGACCCCCAGCTCTGTTGGCTACCTCCCCAGGTATCCTGGGCACGACAACAGCACAATATCGAATGTTCTCTTAGCTAGTTAGGGTCAGCTAACTAGCTGTGCCCTGCTCCCCAGCTTTTGTGAAAATTAACCCTGCCCTGGTGAGCCCAGGACAGCCGGGCTGTTCCTACCAGCCACGCAACAACAAAAAAAACCCCAATCACCTAGAAACTTTGGTTCTTGTTGCTTTTGGGATTCTGGGAATAGCTGTGCGATTCCTTCATCTTGGTGAGCGTGACTGCAAGTCGTGACAACTCTGCCTTCAGAGAAAAGGGACTGGCAGAGTTGGGAAACCTTGGAATCGCCCATCCCCTGGCCCAGAACAAATTCCTGCCGGCTCGGACACGTCTGAGCGAGGTGGGATTGAGGCGGCCGTGGAAACGGGTGGTTTTTGATCCTTTTCCCCACTTGGGCTGGCCGAGCTTTCAGCACATCTTGCGTAATGTCGAAGGAGTTCAAAGAGAGGATTTTCCACCGCAGATAAGGAATGTGTGTCGGGAACGGGCTGTTCCCTGCGAATACCTGAGCTAACGCCGGTGTTTTCTCGCAGGTGGAGAGCGATTACTGCCTGTTGCTGGCCTTGCCGTGCGGCCGGGACCAGGAGGACGTGGTGAACCAGACGGAGTCGCTGAAGGCCGCCTTCATCAGCTACCTGCAGGCCAAGCCAGCCGC
>NW_010138595.1:1897-3438 GCF_000699245.1 Pterocles gutturalis
ATCAACGTCCCCAACCCCGGCTCCAATCAGGTACGGGCAGGGAAAGCCCCAAAACGCCGTTGATAAACCAGATAGCAGGACTTTGCGTGAGGCTGCGGCTGAGCTGCTGGTTTCTGTGTTGGAATAAACCCCCCGTGTTTACCGGGCTGGCTCGTTCCATCACCCGTGAAACCACTCCGATATAATCGATAGAATTACTGAAGATGAACTGCAGAGCTGAAAAAAAAAAACCCAAACCTGTGTTGGATTTGTTCGCAGCCCAACATCTCTAGCTGATAACAAACCCAGCCCATTGCCCAGCTCCTTCTCTGCGCTGGAAGTAGCGGACTCGCTTGTTCCTCGTGTCATATCCTGATTTTTCCAGGATTCCTGGTGTTACTCTTTGCCATAAAACATTTGGGTTTGGGGATTTGGAACATCTATTCCAGATAATGTTGCTGCATCGAATCAAATTTAATCTGTTGCTTGGATGTAAACAGCCCAGAACAAGCAGTCAGCGCCCGGAGCAACTGCCGAAATAATTAACAGGAATTTTTCCGCCTTTCCCAATAAAACCAGCCAGCTCTTAAGTCCCCAGTGTGGAAGAACTCCCCACTCTAGGATCCCCACCTGCACGGCCGAACAGCGGCTCCTTTTTTATATGACCACACCGATTTGTGAGCCCTTAAGCACCCAAAAAATCACCCCACCGTCCCGTTTTAGAACATTTTCAGCCGGTCCTCCCCCTGCTTTGTCTCTCATCCCTGTTTCTCTTCTCCCTTGCAGCCTGCCTACGTTCTGCAGATCTTCCCACCCTGCGAATTTTCGGAAAGCCACCTACCCCGCCTCGCCCCGGACCTCCTCGCCAGCATCTCCAACATCTCTCCTCACCTGATGATTGTCATCGCGTCGGTATGAGCTCTGTTTACCGCTTACTGACTTGATTTCATTTTTTTTTTTTCGTTTGTTTGTTTCCAAGGCCCTGCAGCAAAAAAAAAAAAAAAAAAGCGCCCACAAAAACCACACACAAAAAAAAAAAATTAAAAATAAATAAAAAGAGAGAGAGAGAAAGTAATGAAACAAGAAAATGCTGCCAGCCTACCAGCCTCCTGCCCCAACCGGCCTCGATCAAACTGTCGCTGGGGAGCGGCTCCGCTGCCCTGTATGTTTACATATTGCTTTAGCTTACGGACAACTGATGCTCTCAGCAGTCTGACTGGTGTGGGTTTTCCGTGCCTCCTTTTGGGGAAAAGAGAAAGGATGGCTTATTTTTTTTAACAAAAAAAAAAAAAAGGAAAAAAAAAAGGAGGAAAAAAAAAGAATAAAAATAGAACCTTTGAACTGCCTTTGCACTAAATTAGTGACTCGGACCTTTGCACAGTTTGGAGACACGCTGTGACGTTCTTGGATGTCTTGACACACATTTAACACGCGCCGTGGACTAAACGCAGGACCTGGGGACTTCTGCTGAAATTTGTGGGTCAAGGATCATTTCACACGTTATCTTTTTTTTAAATTTTATTTTATTGGTGGTTTTTATTTTATTTTTTTTCTCTTTGGTC
>NW_010138596.1:0-856 GCF_000699245.1 Pterocles gutturalis
CCTTTAAGATCCCTTCCAACCCAAACCATACTGTCATTTTGTGAAACATTGGGAACTGGCATCCCAGGTGAGAGGAGAAGTGGGCAGGAGCTATCGTCCCCATATATTGTGGTTTGTGTGGTCGAATTTTTGGTAGTGAGACAGGGGATGGAACGATAGCACCTGTGAGAAGCTGCTGGAAGTTTCCCAGCTCCAGGCCAGACCCGCCTCTGGCCAAGGTCGAGCCCGTCAGCGCTTCTGCAAATGGCGGATGGCAGAGGGGACCCAGCACAGGGAGCAGCGGTGTGGCCCCAGGCAGGGCCTGGCCTGACCCAACCATCCCGGCCGTCCAACTGCCCGCCCGGCTTCCGCCGCTGCTGTATGCCAGCCTGCTGCAGCCCAAGCCTCCGCCATGGTGAAAGAACCTGCGGTGGAGAGAGGAGCAGGGTGTGAGAGAGACAGCTCCACAGACACGCCGGGCAGTGAGGAGAAAAGAAGGGGAAGGAGGTGCCCCGGCACAGAGATTGCCCTACAGAGTGGTGAAGAACATGGTGATGCATGTTGTCCCCGTGCAGCCCATGAAAAAAAGCAGAGCTCACCTGTAGCTCATGACGATTCATCTGTTGCAGACCCCATGTTGGAAGCAGTAGCTGTGCCCAAGGAGGCTGTGAATTTGGTTGAAGAAACCCACACTGGAGCCGAGCAGTTGGAGGACTGTGACCCCATGTGGGAAGGGCTCGCGCTGGAGCAGTTTGTGAAGGACCCTCCCGTGCCGTGAGAGGGACCCCACGCTGGGGCAGGGAAGGCTGTGAGGAGCCCTCCCCTGAGGAGGAAGGAGCAGCAGAGACAGCACGGGGTGGCCTGGCGGCAGCACCCA
>NW_010138597.1:0-6093 GCF_000699245.1 Pterocles gutturalis
CGCGCACTCGCTTAATTGCTTGTGACACTCTTAAATATGGATCTTGGTGGCTTTCCAAGGGCACCCCGGCAGAAGTGCTGTACAAAGGAACCATTACCAGGATAATCGGAGAAGACAGCCCCAGCCGAGCGGAGAAGGCGAGGGAGGATGCCATGCCCAAAGGACATGTCATCTACGAAGGGAAGAAGGGCCACGTGCTGTCCTACGAGGGTAAGTCGTAACCCTCTGCCTTTGGAGGGCAGGCGCCAGGGGTTTGTGCCGCCGTGGCTGGGAGTCGGGAGGTATTTGAGGGAAGGCTGGCGAAGTGCAACAGTCCAGCCTCGTGTCTTTGCTTCCAGCGTTGTTTCCCTCCCCTCCCACCCCACCGGCTGGGTTTCCCGCTGTCCCATGCGGTTTTCTTGCCTCGGAGGCAGCTTTGCCCGTGGGGAGGGGTGCGATGGGGCTGTGGCTGTGGCCGGGGTCTCTGGTTTTGGGGAGCAGGGGAGAGGAGCAGGTGGGAAGGTATTGCCTTCATCCCTAGCACCTCTGTGCAGGAGGGAACTGTCTGAAAATGCAGTGAGAGCATCCCTGAGCTCTCGGGCCAAGGTAAGACTCAAGAACATGCAAGATGGAGGCAACTCCAGTAGTTTGGCATAAAGGTCTATTAGGATATCAGATTCCTGCCAGCAACATCTTGGGCACCGTGCAGCTTTCCCAGCACGGAGCTGCCCTGCAGGGATCCTCCTGGCCCAGCAGCACCGTGCCTCAGCATCTCATGAGCTTTGCTACAGCATCTGTAGCTGTTGGAGGGGGTGAAGCCGTTCCCGCGTCCCCCAGGGAGCCTGTCTGGGGGTGCACTGCCTGCTGCCAGCTGCTATCGCCCCAAAGGGACCTGCCTGGAGCCCCATCTGGGGGGAGAAGCTGTCCCCAGCACAGCCAGTGTCACTTGTTAACGAGACTGACCCTGCCTGGTGATGCCACCTCCGTGCATGCCCTGGGACTGCAGGGACCTTGCAGGACGGGGCTCTGCACAGTGCCTCTTGCCCGCAGCCTGGAAACCAGCTCGTCCCATGCCTGCCCGCCTTCGCTGTCAACTCTAGCCCAGATAAGAAGTGTCACCGTGGAAGACTTGTGTCTGGGTGCCCTTTGGGACAGTTGGCAGGGCTCGGACCAGGGAGGACGCAGGAAGCATTTCAGGACTTGTTTATGCAAGAAGCTATTTTAATCTCCTCTGCCCGGGCTTGGAGTCGAATGAGGTTGATCTCAGAAACAGTGCTGCCAGGGGAGAGACGGGGAACGCTCCCGTCAGCGAGGGCTGTCCCTGCCCAGGGCTGGGATTCTGCTGTGGACCAAACTCTTCCCATCACACGCACTTGTCGGTGTCAGCCCCGGTCTCCTCTTCTGCAGCCTGAGCCCATCGCCTCTTGTCCTGCCCTCTGTGGCCACGGATGAGGAATTAATTCCTTCCTCTCCACGGCAGCCTTTTATATGCTAGGTAGCGTTTATCGCATCCTGAGCGATCTCGCCTGCTTCTGCAGCCCAGCCAGCCCTGCTGCCTCTCTCCTTCCCCCCGTACAGCCCAGCGAGGCTTCGCAGCCCGCAGCGGAAGAGTTAAAGAAAAAAAATTAAATAAGAAAACTGAAATTGTTGGTGATTATGAATTTTGGCAAGCAGAAAAAAAATTGCAAATTCCTTACTGTCGTGAGGGTGCTTAAAATAAAAGAGCCGTAATGAGACGAGATCCTGTAGCATGTGCGAGCTGAATTGGGGTAGATTGGTTATTCTCCTTCTGCTTATGATTGCTGACGGCTTCTGCAAGGCAAGGGACGTGCGTTTGGAGTGGTTTTCTTTCTGTTGAGTCTCTCTTCTCCCTCGTGCCCTCCCTCTGCTTCCCAGCAGTACAAAGGGTGCCCGGGACCGCGTCCCCTTCTGCAGAGGGGCTGTTGGCAGCAGCTGTGCCGTGATGACAGGGTGCAGGCACATCGCCCCGTGGCTGCCGCAAGGTGCTTGGCTGGCTCTGAACATCACCCCCGGATTTCTCCCGTAAATGAATCCAAAGTGAAGGCTCAGGGACAGATCCTCCTCTCGTTTCCCCGCACGCAGCCCCAAACCCTTTCTGGATGGAGTGGGCGCTGATTGCAGAAACCAACAGTGGCTGTGAAGTTGTAATGATCCCATTTTATTAATTATTGGGTTTGCCACGGAGGACTTTTGTTCCTGATTGTGTGCAATGGAATAAATGTTTTTAACTCCATTTTCTCTAATTGTATAACCACCCTTTGCCCACGGAGAGGAGGATGAGGGCACCAGCAGTCCTTGGCAGGCACAGCCAGTCCAGGGACGATGGGCAGAGGCGTTCATCTCTCCAAGCCAACATCCCCACTCGGAGCTCATGGCATAAACACAAGGCATTCGGCTGGATCAAGCTGCCTGCTGAATTCCCAGCTCACCGCACACGATGGATACCCATCGCCCAGGGCGGGTGTGATGCTGCCCGGCACGGGCAGGGCTGCACTGGCGGAGAAGCAGGGGCTGTAGCTCAGGACGGTTCTGCACTGATAGTTTGCAGGAGAATCTGCTCCAGGTTCAGATCGGGGACCTCCCATCACGCTGGTGCTGGCTCCATCAGTTCTGCGTGGGACCTGCCGCCGTCTCTCCCAGTCCTTGTGCGCGCTCACCGCCGTTTAAAGGCATTGCTCACAGCTTTGCCTCTCCCCCCTTTTCCCTGCTTTTCTCACCCAGGGAGTGTCTCAGCAAATGTTAAGGCTGGCCAAGATCCCAAACAGTAGGTGTCTAGCAAAAATCAAAACAAATGGGGGGAAAAAAAAAGAAAAATCCCCAGACCCCCAGGGCCAAGTTCAGTGGAACCGCAGTGGCTCCCACCAGCGCTGGGCTGGCTCCGGGCTGTCCCGCTGCTGGCGTCTGGCCCCCGCTGGGGAGGGAGGGAGCAGAACACGACAGGGCGGATGCTTTTACCCGAGCGGGAGGCACAGATCTGGAGTGTGAGGCAGGCAGGGAGGGGAGAAAACACCAGCTGAATTTCTTGGAAGCCACCCTCGTGCGACATTTCTGGCGTTGGTGAGCGGCGGCTGATGCTGGGGTGGGATCTGACCTTTCCGCGACGCGCGCAGACAGCAGTAAACCTCCTCCCTTGGCCGGTGCTGTATTTCTGTGCTCCTCATGGTGCTTCTCGGTGTTCCCTTCCCCAGGTGGAGTTGCTGCTTCTCAATGTCCCAAAGAAGACAGCAGGAGCTCAGGAGCTTCGCATGAGACCACGGGAACCAAGCGGACCTACGATATGATGGAGGGGAGGATCAGCCGGGGCTTATCAGCCCGGGATACCTTGTCTGCCAGCATCGAAGGTGGGTCTGGGTGAACCCTTTCACCTGGGCTGTGTTAGTAGTGACCCACAGAGACCCCATCATGTCCCTTGTCTCCACGTCCCCGTGTTTTGGCAGCGGTTAGCTGGTACCCTGCAGCACATCCCAACAGGACCAGCATGGGAAAACAAGGGACACAGACTGTCCCGTTTGCCTTTGGTTTCTGTCCTGGTAGTTTCAGGGCTACAAAAAAAGGAAGCACATTTTAAAAAAAAGAGAAATCAAGTAATTTAGAAATTGTTGATGTTTTTCCTTGTTGTCTTGGGGTCCCTGTGTATTCCTTGCAAATGAACTCCTGTGTCACAACCCAGCTTTCCTCCTTGGCTCTGTTCTAGGTCTCATGGGTCGAGCAATCCCTCCAGACCGACACAGTCCCCATAACCTAAAGGAGCAGCATCACATGCGGGGCTCGATTACACAAGGTAAAGCCTGCAAGCAGAAAATGGCCATGGCCTGAGATAACGTGGAGAAGGGTCTCGTATGCGTGGCCCCTTGTTCTTGTTGTCAGGCCAGGGCAGGAGGAAACAAGGATGGACACATCCAGGTCCAGCTGCAGATCTCTGCAGGCTGGGCTGTGTGCTCAGAGAGATTTTCAGTCTTGCTCAGCTCCTACCAACTTAAACTCTCACCAAAGTCAGGGTTAAAATTCTCAGTGACTTGCATGAAGGGAGGTTGAAATTAGTGCGAAATGGGTCCAGAAAGCGATGGTAGCTGTGAGGTGGTCCAGCTGCATTAGTGATGTAGCTGCTCTGTGTGCTTCGTTGGGTACCAGTCCCCAAGATACACACATGAACTAGAGACCCCCTGGAACCGAGCATCCGCGCAGGGACTGGGAGGCCAGTGTCTGGCTGGGGAATCACCCTCTGCATCCATCGTCTGCTTGGGGGTTGCAGGAATACCTCGGTCCTACGTGGAGGCCCATGAGGACTACCTCAGAAGAGAAGCCAAACAGCTCAAGAGGGAAAACACTCCACCGAGGGACTTATCTGATGCCTACAAGGTCAGGTCTCACGAGGGCCTTACTCCTCTGAAAATGAAGCCAGCCCACGAAGGCCTGGTGGCCACGGTGAAAGAAGCGGGAAGATCAATCCATGAGATCCCGCGGGAGGAGCTGCGGCGGACACCGGACATCTCTCTGGCGAGACCCCTGAAGGAAGGCTCCATCACGCAGGTGGGTATGGGGCGAACGGAGGAGATGGGTCCTGCTCGGGCTGCTGTCCTCGCGCAGACCCTGAGAACCATTCCCAAGGGAAAAGGAGAGCAGAGGGGGCTTTGGGTGGCAAATGTCACTGGTCAGAATTGCAGCTCTGCTTGGATACGGGTTGCCCTTCCCCATCCTTTGAGCTTTAAAGGTCCCTTCGAACCCAAACCATTTTTAAAAATTAAAAACCCCAGGGAAGATTGCTCAGCACCCCCTGGCACGTTGAGAAAATGATGCTCCATCCACATGTGTAGATAAAAAGGGACCGATCTGGCTCTTGTTCAAGGCCAGAGTCAGCTCGGTGCCCTGGGCAGTTGTGACTCTGGTTGTGCATAATCTTGGTCTCCTCCCTGTATGGGCAAGTGTCAACCCAGCAAGGCCAGTCGTTAGGATGAAACATGGCATGCTGTCTCCTGTTGGCTCCAAATATTTGGAGGGTTCCCATGGCACCTCATGGTCCTACCTCATTTCACAGCGCGTGTGGGAGAGAGGCGTGATGGGCACCGCCAGCCTTCGGCAGTGACTCATCACCGTCTTGTTGGAGCACACCAAGACATGCAGGATGGGCGCTCCACCCTGCCCTGCCCCGCGCGGAGCCATTATCTCTGCTTTGCCAACAGCTGTTGCCGTTTGACCGAGTAAACTGGTGTCCTGACCCACTGAACTGGGAAGCACGAGTCCCTTTGAAATGGTGGGATGCAGTTGCCACATCCCCTTCTGCTCTACATCCCTTTGATGTCCCCTCTGCCTTTTGTCCGCAGGGTACCCCGCTAAAGTACGACAGTGGCTCTTCCTCCTCGAGTACCAAAAAGCACGACGTGCGCTCCATCATCGGCAGTCCCAGCAGGACGTTTCACTCTGTGCACTCGCTGGATGTCATCCAAGACCCGAGGAACCTGGAGAGAGCTTACGAAGAGAGCCTGAAAAACAGGCCAAGCCCGGTGACAAACTCGGGTGGCTCCATCGCCAGAGGGGCTCCTGTGATTGTACCTGAGCCCAGCAAACCCCACCAAAGCGTCCTCGCCTACGAGGACCACCAGGCAGGGCACAGCACGGCGTTCGGCAGCCACTTGCACAGAGGCTCTCCGGTCTCCACGCGGGAGTCCACACCACGGCAGCACGAAGGTACCAACCCCACCTGCCCGAGCTGTTCCCAGCGGGTGCCCATTGAACCCGTTCTCCCCAGCACCCCGTGGCCACGGCTGACTCACGGCACTGGGGCGGCTGCCAGGGCTGGCTGGGCTCAGCTCCCTTCCCGGGGTGCTCACACGGGCACCACACCTCTTGCGTCAGGGTGACCAAAGGGAGGTTAGACTGTGACTGGTGAAGCTGATGGTGTTTAGAAAGCATCTCCCTGTCCCAGCGTTGGCCCACACACCCCTTTTTCTTCCAGTGGTCAGGAAATTGGTGCTCAGTACGCCGGGGGGGGGGATCTTCAGGCTTTTCACCAGTCTGGTGTGTGTTTGCCTGCCTCGTGCGTTTATGCCTCATCCATCACCTGAGCACCCGAGTAATGCAGGAACATCTAACCCC
>NW_010138597.1:6166-6742 GCF_000699245.1 Pterocles gutturalis
GAGCCGGTGGATCCGGGAAGCACGGCTGGGCTTTGGGATCTGCCATCTCTGCCCATGCCCACTGGCATCAGTCATCTCCTGTCCCCAAAGCCAGCATAAAAACCCCTCTTGCTTCATGCCACGCTTCTGGGCAGGATCAGTGCCGAAGCCTTGCTGTAAGACCCCGTGTCCACCAAGCCTGACAGCTGCAAGTAGCTGCTTCGGGTCTTTTTGCATCTCCTGCCTGCAAATCCTTATCCTAACCCAAGAGTCTCATGATTTGGGGACGTGCAGCACAAGACATCGCAGTCTGCTGAAAACCCAGGCCAGGACATGCCTCCCCGGCGAGGAGCAGGAGACGGGGCTGTGCAGTGCAGAGCTCCTCCAAAAAACCTCCCCGTCCCTCGCTGCCAGCTGGGACAGCTCCAGCTCGCCGTGGCTGGCGTGTCCCGTTGCCGCTGCTGTCTGCCCGGTTAGGTCAGGGATTTTGGGGGAAGCCTTCAGATGTTGGCAGCTCTTTGGGATTGGCATATACGGAGAGTGCAACGCAGGGCAGGCAGCGCCTGGGCGGTGGGGAGGGATCCCAAGGGAAAATCC
>NW_010138598.1:0-7548 GCF_000699245.1 Pterocles gutturalis
TATTGGGTCTTTATGTCAGTTCCTAGGTTCTCAAGTAATATAACCTCAGAGTACACTTTTAATCAAAACCAGCTGTGGTGAGTCAGTGGTGGATCTTCCTTGTAGATTAGCTTGTACTAAAATTCTAGGAAGCTAAAGTCTGTACAAGAAAATTAAGTAATTTCTGAAATCTAGTCCATGTAGATGTATACACTTAATTTTTTAAGACATTTATGCCATTATAACACAAGGAAACCCATAAAATGGCATCATTCCTTCTGCTGAGTTTGGTGTCTCACTGTTTCCTGAGAAGCAGCAAAAGACTCCAAAGGCTCCGAGTGTAATGCAGCCACCATCCCTCTAATAGCAGAACTGCTTGGACTTATCTGATTAGCCTGTTCCAGCACATCCCGTTTCAATATCTATTAATTTTGAATTCCTTATCTGTTAAGTTGCAGGTATAATGTAATACTCCCTGAAATAACAACAGTATACTAGGTGTCAATCAAAAGATACAGGAAAAGTGAATATGTTCAAACCAAGTCTTACTTTTTAAGAAAAAAATGTAGAATTAAAAAGATTGTAAAATATATAAAAATAAACTGTCCAAACAAAAGCTATCCATCTAAATATTCAGCTACAACATTATAAATAATTTTTTTAATGTCAGTCTTAGACGATGGCTTTTTTGTGTACCTTGACTTTTTCTGTGGTTTGAAGATGCTATGAACTCAAGGCAAAATTAGCAGGATGGTTCTTGTCCACAGAAGCTGCAAACCCAGATATGCTGTTGGGTACCTTGTAAAACTGTTTGCAGTCTAGCCAGCATTCCTGTGACCCTGACCATAAACAAGGTTGATAAACTACCAGATATTTATGAGACGAAAGAACAGTTCTTCTGTATAAAAAAAATTAGTGATTGAAAACAGGAATGAGTCACAGAAAAGCTCCATGAAATGGATGGAATATTAAAGCATTCACTAACGTTATTTTCTGACTATTTTTCTCTGTAAAAATGCCTGCACAAGAGATAGCAAAAGTTTGCAACAGATACTAGTAACACTGTGCCACCAAAAGCACGCAGGCTACTATAGTATAATACACTCATTTTTATAAGTGTTTATGTAGAAGTAGTTATCAGGAGAAAACAAAATGCAAGAGTAGGTGGAATGGGCCAGACAGGTCTGACAGCCCTTGCCAGGCTCCACTTCCTGATTTACCAGATTGTGTCGTGAGGATATACAGGATTGAGGTCTGTGAGATTCAGGGCTTACTGTCTGGATAAGAGAACTAATTCTTCCGAAAGCAATCTGGTAAGCCAGGTATAAGTATGAGTGACTCCATGTGCTTGGGGTCATCACCAGAATAGTTGATACTTCTGTTAAACTTCTGACTTGATGCCTCACAAGCTCATGACCTGATACCAGACTGCTGAGCAACTCTGCCATGGGGAACATTACTAGCAAAATTTTTACCTTTACCATTGTGATCTTGCCCCCTTAGAGCTTCCCAAGCAACGTGAGCTTTCATGTGACCTTGCATATTGACAAAATCCACTTACATTTCCCTGCCATTCAGCCCAAAAGATTCCTTATGTTGTTTTTATCCAACGGGTTTTTATCTCTGAGAAATCTGATCAGCCTATGCAGCTACAAGCCTACTGGAAACAGTTTCTATAGAAGGAAAGGAAGAGACAGAAAGGTAAGCAGGAGATGATCACAAGAAAACAACAGGGGTTTTGTATATGGAAGACAAGACAAGCATCTGCAGCTTCTTCCCTAAATGGCAGGTTCAGAGCAACTGTGAAACTGCAGGGGTTGGGAAGGCTTGTGTGATTATATGGTGGGAGCCCACGGGAACACTACGGCCCTTTCTTAATAGCCCTGTCAGTGTCATCTCAGACTGTGAGGTTTTGTTCTTTTCAGAACAGCAAAAGGAGAAAAAAAGAAACAAAAAGCCACAAAACCCAAAAAACCTCTGAATCTGTTTAAGATGTTTTTGCATATTTCTGAGACTCTCAGGTTTCAGAAGTAATGTGTCTTACAAGGTATTGACGCTGTTCAGAAAGGAGAAAGCCTTGGCTTTGACAGAAAGAGTCAAAGTGGGCAAGTAAAGCCTTTCTTGAAGGGTGTTTTTTTTTCTCTTTGCCTGTGGCCTTCTGACATTCCGCCAAGAGGTCTGCTTTTTCTGCAGTATTACTACTTATGGTGTCGTCTTTTGCACAGAACGAATAAGTCTCAAGCTGCAATAACTTTAGACTTGTAGGCTTGTTCGAAAATCAAGGATTATTGTAATTTTTTTCAGAAACACACTTCATGCATATGGTTTCTCATTTAATTTCTATTATTATTTTTAAAGTACTTACAGCATCCAATCGTATCTAGTGAAATGGCAGTTTGGCACATATTGCAACACAGATGTTTTAAAATAAAACATTTTAAAAGTAACATGACATACCAGTGCCACGTGTCCATTGTTTCCTGAAGTGTGTGTCTGAAGTTGAAGTTAAATGTCCGCGTATGCCAGTGGGATGTGCACATGCTAGGTACCATGAGAAATTGAGTTGTTGGTCCTAGGGAATGAAACATGTGGATAGTCACATTTGAAATTTTTGGCTGAAATGCATCATTCTGCATATCATATTTAACTGTGTAGTATTAAAATAGTAGGCTTTTCCCAGAAAAACTTAACAAGTCACTGAGCGGAAAGGGGAGATAGGAGAAAAGACTGGGGACACCTTCCTAACTCCTGTTGCAGGTTCTGATGTGGCACAGAATGGAAGAAATTACAAGTATTTGAGATAAAGTCGTCATCTCTTTGCACAGTAAAATGAAATAGTAAGTGGGAACTTGTGATTTATTGGGCATCTGCAAGGTAGAAGCAGCTATAAGAGAGAAGTCAAGTCTGGGTGTTGTCCTCTGTGATAAAAATAGCCTCTCTCCATAGTCTGCAAAAACTGGTGTTGAAGGTGAATTTCTTACCTATGTGTTTTCTTCATCCCCAGATTGTGGGAAACCCTGTTTTTTATATATATAGTAGATTTAGTCCTCTTGCTATAAATGGTTGCTACAGTTTCAAAGCTAAGCGAATGAGTGTAGAGGGAGATGAGATGCCTGTAGGATGCAAGAGAATTGGCGCTATATTAGCGGAAAACTGAAGAGAGGAATATGGGCGGAAGGTGGGTGAAGAAAGCGTAAGAGGAGGTGGAGCACACTGTTAAATTGTAGTACTGAGGCTGCTCATTGGGTACCCTGCACCTGTGTCTTTTGACAAATTCCTGAGATATTTCCTGAATAATTTGTTTAAGCAATGAGACTACACAGTGCGTGTTCAGCTCTACTGTTGGTTAAGTGTCCTTCAGTAAATGTGCTGCAATAAGCCTGCTAGACAGGAACATAAGTCAGTACAAGGGAAAGTGATAAATATATTTTTTTTTTCCTCTCAGTATCTTGTTCCAGGAGGTGTCAGTTCAGCAAAGCAAGGAGAGGTGGTAGGGAGGCAGGTTTGAGATCTCAAGGAAAACAACCAAATGCAGCTGCCCTGAAGGCTTTCACAGAGTTGCCTGCATGCTGCTGGCTCTCTGCATTTCAGATAACGGGATTCCTGGCTATGGTGTCGCTAAGAACATGTTCATTACTGAATAGAGGAATTTTATACCTAAATACTGACCACTTCAAAAATGAAGCATCTTACCATTATCTGTAGGGTATACTGGGCTACAAAAGCGTATGCCAATAAAAAATGGAGCTGGGACAAAAGCCACAGCCTTGGCTGAGAAGCAGAGCAGCTCCAGGAGGAGTGAGATTCCACCCTCTTCGTGGGATGCCTGCTGTGTCTCCACTGGGCCGCCAGTGCCTCCAAGACAAATAAAGGGAAGTTCTTGCCATGCCTCCTTTCGTTTGCACCATCCCATATGTGGGCAAGTGAAGAGAAGGCAAAGCACTGCAGCTGCCAATTTGCCTATGAAGGGAGCTTCCTACATTGGTGTGAAGCTCTAAGGCAGCACTGGCTGCCTTTCAGGCTCAGGAGATACTGGTGAGGCATTGCAAAGCAACTGTACCTACAATTCTCTAGGGCTTTGAGTCAAGGCTTTTTGATTAGTCACTGGGGAACAAGAGACAGCTAGAAGCTATTTAACATTATTTGTTTTGAGTAACACTTTCTGCTTACTGACATAGTTGGCATGGAAACTGCATCACCACTAATTTTTTAAAAAGTCCATTCAGAGTGAGGTTAGTCATCAGCGGGCAAACCAAAGAGACTCAGGCTGCAGCAGCTAACACTTATATCTTGCTCATGCATAGACAGTATATTCAAAATGGTAACAATTTTTATGGGAAAAAATGTGCATCTATTGAGAATGATATTCTGTGGTTTGGGTGGTTTTTGTTTGTTTGTTTGGGTTTTTTTGGTTTTTGGTTTTTTGGGTTTTTTGTAAAGAGGAAAAAGTTATTTAATTATCTGAAATCCACAACAGAACTTTCTTGTTTCTAGAAGATGCCTTATGTTTTTATGGATCAGTTGAGTTTAAAGGGTTAATACAGTTCATATAAACAGTGGTGCCTGTAGCATTGTGGTGGAAAAGGGCATAATACTTAAAAGGCTATAAGCTTAGCACTAGGGATCTGTAAATGCATAGCCAAGATGGAAGCCTACACAGCATGCAGAAAATGGCATTTTCAGTTATCTTCCCTTTATTGATAAAAGAATTCAAGATGTGTTTATTTCCATCATATTTTTTCCCACAGACAAGGATAGAAGCAAAGAAACGGCTGCTGGTTTTCTGCACCAACTAGGCTGAGAAAATATTGATGGCTAAATTGTTGTTCAGTGGCATTTCATAAAGTGCCTGCTGGCATCCAGTTCTCAGATGCAGAATGATAAATGTATATTGAAATTTGACAAGTTTAATTTAATCTGTAGCCTTTGACTTGTGGTTGGTTCTATACTCAGAATACAGAGGGTGCATGCCTTCATTGATACAGAATCTTGTTTACTTTACAGTAATTGCTTACCTTCAAGGCTATAATACTGTTACCAAATTGATGAGGACACTGATTTCTCTTTTCTTTTTGTTTACCAAGCAGATAATCTAAGTGACGCCCTGAAAAAGCTGAAGATAACAACCACTGACAGCACAGCAGATAGCTTGGAGGGATGCTTGGACTGTCTGCTTCAAGCTCTGGCACAAAACAGTAAGTTCTATGGACCTTTCAAATTTTAAATCATATAACGAGATCCGTGAATTAAACTGGAAGTAGTAAAATGTGGAGGAAAAACTGAAGCAGTAGGCTGCTGGACTGGCTGTTCTGGGTTTTGGGGTATTTAACCCATCTATCAGTAACATTCAGGTAGCAACAAAGACAGTGACAGGAACATACCTGGATATTTGAATAGCTGTAGTCCACTCCTTTTTCCAGTATGATGAAGTAGCACAATTACTTTTCCAATTGGTGGCTTAAGAAAAATGGACAGGGATGGACAAATAAGCCTCATAGAATGGGGAGAGGGATATAGGAGCTGCTTGCTAATTCTAGTTAAAAGAGTGTAGTTTCCTATTTGTAATATAATTTTCCTCATACTTCTGACCATAATTTTTTTTATTTCCAGTAGTTTCAATTAGCAGAAATAGGCTGGATATCCAAAGATGGTCCAAATTTGACATGTGGTATGATAACAAAAATAACTTAAGAATGGAACAAGATGTCTTTTTCACCAAATGCTGTAGAATGTGTGTCCCCACTCACAGTAGGCAGAAAGGTATGGTAAATGAAGATTGCAGCTTGTAAGACTTTTCGAGTTTAACTTCCTTAGAGCTTCAGATGGTGGCAGAAGAAAAATCTGTGTACAATTTCAGGTTGAAAAACTTGTCAGGATAGATACAAGCCATGATTAGAAATTCTTTATTTAAAAAAAAAAGTGTTAGTCCTTTGTAATATAAATACACTGAAAAGTACACACCAGACTTATTTCTTGTTTCTTTCCCATTATGGTATTGTGTAAATCATGGCCTTTTGTCTTAGTTGGTGTAAAATATTTCATGAGGTTTTTCAATAGAATATAAGCACCATCCATATCAAATCAAATATGGATTATAAAACCCACTACCATTAAATGCAGCGACTGTTTAATTCTGATTATTTTGCAAGGAGATGTGAGCCAGGAAATAATAAGAGAGTTGTTTTTTAGATCAACCCATTTTCTGAAGATGCTGAATCATTTTTCTTATAGATTTATTTATAAAGTATATCCAATACTTTAATCCAACATGTAATTGGATTTGGTATTTCCAGTACTTTTAAGTCTAATACTTAAACAATAAGTACTATGTGAAAAGTGTCAAGGTACTTAGTGTAAATAACAGAGGTTACCATTTTGTCTATGAAGGTCACATAGCTGTGTCACAGAACAAGTTTAGTTTGGCAGAGTCAAAATAATTTTAACAAATGTATAGCAAACTTACCAACGCTTCCTTGCAACCAGATGATTATCTTTCATCTCAGTGTAGGGCTTTGCTCTTCCTTCCAAAATCTTTCCTCTTCTGGTCTCATAGCTACAAGATCAGATAAGCAGATTATTACGATTTTGACCTCTCTCTTTTGTGTAGTTATGCAAAATTTAGCTATAACACCTTCACCATTTACCATGTTCTTTGCATGTAAGTCAGTAACATGAATATAACCCTGGTGAGCTGCCATATGATATACACGTCCATGTATTTTCAGTTGCCCAAGACTGAGGGTAACTAAAATAACTCACTGAAAATTAGATGCATTAAACGGGACAGTTTCTCAACAGTTTGTCAGTTCCCTTTCAAGTGAATTTGACATTGTCCTGGGTTCAGCTGGGATAGGGTTAATTTTTCACAGAAGCTGGGAGGTGGGCATAGCCAAAGGGATGTTCGATACCACGCTGATGTCATGCCTGGGATATAAGGGGAAGCTAGCTGGGAGAGGGGTGGGGGTCTTTGTGAAGCTCATGGTGGTGAGAAGGTTTCCATTGTATCAGTGTTTTCGTTGTATACTATATCTTGTCTTATTATTATATTCTCCTTTTTCTCATGTTGTATTATCAAAATCTGTTGTTACCTCAACTCATGAGGTTTTTGGGGTTTTTTGTTTTTGGGTGTTTTTTTTTTTTCTTTTTTTTCTTTTTTTTAAATCCTTTCCCCATCTTACCAGGAGGGAGAAAGATGGGCAGGGAATGGGAGGGAGCGACCACGTGGTGGTGGCCCTGACCCAAGACAGCCTTTTTGGCACCCAATGTGGGTCTGAGGCATTTGGGATAAGATAGATATGATAATTGGGAGCAGTAACGGGCAAGACATGGACATCATAGCGAAATGATCTTGGGATGGGCGAAGTCATTGTGCTGGAGAGACAAGGGGTGGATTGTATGTTCATTTTTTGATTACTGGTGTAGTGATGGTGTTTGAATTTTTTGGTGTGGGGAGGTTGTCTGTTAAAATTTGTGATAATCCTTGAATATGTGATTTTCAGAGGCAAGGGGGTGTAATGTGGTTTTGTGTGGTGGATTTGTCCCAGGGAGGGGCCACAGTAATGGCTCCTG
>NW_010138599.1:0-23666 GCF_000699245.1 Pterocles gutturalis
GCCAATCGTGTCCTGGGCTGCATCAAAAGTACCACTAGCAGCAGGTCAAAGGAGGTGATTCTCTGCCTCTACTCTGCTCTTGTGAGACCCCACCTGGAGTACTGTGTTCAGATGTGGGGCCCCCAACATAAAAAAGACCTGGACCTGTTGGAGAGAGTCCAGAGGAGAGCCATGAAATTGGTCAGAGGGCTGGAGCACCTCCCCTATGAGGACAGGCTGAAAGAGTTGGGGTTGTTCAGCCTGGAGAAAAGAAGGCTCTGAGGAGACTTAATAGCAGCCTCCCAGTACCTGAAGGGGGCTACAGGAGAGATGGGGAGGCACTCTTTATCAGGGAGTGTAGTGAGAGGACAAGGGGTAATGGGCATAAGCTGAAAGAGGGTAGATTTAGACTAGACATTAGGAAGAAATTTTTCCTGTGAGGGTGGTGAGACACTGGAACAGGTTGACCAGGGAAGCTGTGGATGCCCCATCCCTGGAGGTGTTCAAGGCCAGGCTGGATGAGGCTTTGAGCAACCTGGGCTAGTGGAGGGTGTCCCTGCCCACAGCAGGGGGTTTGGAACTTGATGATCTTTAAGGTCCTTTCCAACCCAAACCATTCTATGATTCTATGATTCCATGATTCTATGACAATAATTTCATCATCTGAGTTTCCTGAACCTTTAGACAAAAATAAATGTCTTTTTGCTTCACAGACTAGCACAATCTTCCTGGGAAGGAATCCTCTTTTGGGGTTACTTCTAAGGATTCACCACCCCTATGACTCGGCAGCTCCTGACCGCCGAAGGAAGAGAGCAAAGCCTGTACAAGCTGCTGTTCTGTCTTGCTGTATGGCTGACACACTCTGATCCTCAGTACCAGAGCAGTAATACAGATGAATTAACAGAGGGTTTGTCTAAACCATAGCCACAGAAATTCCTTTCTGGATTATGGAAAAAAGTAGTTTCAAGGAATCTGTCCTGTCTGTTGAAAAAAGATGTAATGAAAAATTGATGACCAAATTGAGGACTAGTCTCTTCTCAACTGTTAGTAGCAAAATTGAGTAAGTCTAGAAGAGTAGTACTAGCTGAGGAATAACTGCAGCACCATGTTTGAAGAATGCTGCCCGTTTGCTCTTGCTTTATAACATTCCTGAGCATGGTAAGCACTTGAGATTGCCACTGATGGGCATGCCAGCTGGCTCGCCTTGCTTCTTCTGTTCTGCAGAAGAATCCTGGCAAGTGAAATATTTCCAAAATGTGTTTCTGACACAGTGGTGGAAGACTTACAGCTATTGTTTGAAACAGGCAAGAAGAAATAGCTATATGTATTCTCCTAGTTGGAAGAAATCACATCTTAATGAAAAAGTTATGGATTTTCACTGCAGAAAATAGGTGTATTTTGAATCTTTGCGATGGAGACAACCCTAGCAGACCAGTTTTAGTGGAAATACTTGTTTTGATAAGTGAGGAAACACAACAATTACTAATGCGTTTTGCCACTTGAGACTCTCTTGACAAACATTCCGTGAGGATTATAATGTAAATACATAACTGCTTTTCCTCATTTCAGCAAGCCACTCATGAACAATTTTGTCATAACAAACCCCATCTTCCCTGCTTTTCATTTATCTCCCTAAAATAGAAATGGTCTTTTTCCATTTATTCTGCTCGAATAAACATCTATTAATTCTCCTAGGTCACAAAACCTTCAGCTTCTGAAGGTTAGAAATGTCTGCACAGTATGCAACTCCTTTGGTTTAGTTCTGCCTTGAATCAACTCAACAGAAAATGTCCAAATATTTGCCCAGTAATGGGAAAAATGAATGTAATCGATCCATGGCTCTTATGTACAACATCAAAGTACTTAGAGACAAGAAGCTATTGTAAGACAGTGACTAATAACTGTATGAGGGGATTTCCATTAGCAGGCCCACAAGGAAGATGATTCTAATTTGTGAGTGTCTTGTGAAAAGTTTAAACTGTCATGAACTATACAAGGAGTTTTTAATAAAACCAAAGTCGTGGAAAGAGGCATTGCTTTTTATATGCATGACCTTGGGATACCCCAATTAAGGTCAGATGCAATCATAAATTACTTGAATCCACTGAATCCTCCTTAAAATCCTCCCATAACACAATTGAGAGTCTACTACTCCAAATCTTCCAAATCACTGTATTTTTGATAGCTCTGTGGATAGCAATGAGCAAACTGAATTACAATGAATAGCTCTAAAATCTCGTGGGATGCAGTGATCCTTTCCCTTACCCCAGAAAACGCAACCTGATGGAAGTGTAGCAGCTCCCGGCACAGTGCCACTTGTGAGGCTGCCATCAGTGAACTCCTGAGGTACTTGCTGTTGATATCTAGACAACATATTTAAGAAGAAATAAAAGAGAAATAAAAGACTGAGCAGGGAGTTGATTCTGCCACCTTTGCCTTTACTTTTACTTTGCACACAATATTTAAACAGTGACAGCAACTCTCTGGACCTGAAGAATCTTTTTAGTTGTACTTTAATAATATTCTCAGGTGAAAGTTGCATTTCAAATTTTACTCTGGTTTAGGAAGCTTGTGCTGTTGTCAATATCTACTTAAATTATCTTTGACTCTTACAGATAGCAGTTCATCTTCACTTTTGTGATCATACTTACATATACAAGGAACTTAGACAAATGTGTGACATTTCTTCCATATGATCTCATACATCACCAGAATATTCACGGCTAAACCAGCTTTGCATTTTTTTTTCCCAGGAGCTACTTGGTTTATCTCAGAAGTGCATATACAGTGGAAGGGAGAAGAGAGAATAAGAGCATCCTTGTCTTTTCACAGTCTTTGTGGATGGCTGAAGTGTGGGAATTGGGGAACAGGCCCACAAGTCTTTGCCTGGAATCAGCGTGAAAAGGGAGGTAAAAAGCATATTAAATCATGAATTTCTTTTCTTTCTGTGCATTCCAATGGGGCTGCCTGGTAGGAAGGAAAGGAGATAGCTTGTTCCCTGAAAAGGCACATCACAAATTCTTCCCCATTTGCGCCAAACGCTTGTAGTATAAAGGATTGCATTTATTCCGAGGAAAAGTGCTTTGGATGTGCTCCTTAATGTGGTTCAGCTTCCTTGCTGCCTCTTATTTTAGCCCATGCCTTAATGGTATAATTTAACCTTAAATTAGAGGCATATTTTACCCTTGTTTTGTATGCAGAAATTCCTTTGATGCAATTGGGAGCCCTGTGCAAAGATGGAGGGTTTATCATGGCCCTTTGAATGCATGTGACATGGCAATTTGTCCAAGACATATTCTCATGCAAGAAGAATGGGATCCCATTGTGGGAAAATCTAGAGCCAAACACTGCACAGAACTGACATCAATAGGATTGAACACAGTGTGTAGTTATGGTGAGATCTGATGTTTTAGCTGTTTGATGCCAGTGGTTTTTTATATATCCACTACTCTCAGTGTTGCTGATGGAGAGCGCGTATCATATTGTCCTGAGAAACCCTAACTCTTGTTGCAAGAGGATGAAAGGAAGATGATCTCAAGAGTCTGAGTGACCATTTTAATTGGATACATGTGGATGGAGTCCAATCCAAGGCTCACAGAAAACTGTGGAAACCATCCTGATGGCTTTTTGATGAGGCCCACTATGAAATCTTAGGATTAGGATTTGAAATAGATTCAGTGAACACAGAAGCCACTGTTTTACCAGATAAAAAGACATGATGCAGTTTTGCAATTGAGCATGCTCTTTTCAGTCAAAGCATCTCCAGTCTCTTTTTATCTTTTTTTTTTTTCTCCTCATTCTTTCTTAATAAGGCAATTTTTGCTGACCTTTACATGTCCTCACACAAGAGAGTCCCTTAAAGAATAAAGGTCCAAGCCCCAACTCATCTCCTACAGAAACCTATATAAAAAAATATAAACAATTTAAAATAGAGACATAAACCTTACCACATCTTCCTATTTAGGCAGCAATATCATCAGTGTTGTTCTAGCCCTTTGGCTATAACAGTGGTCACATCTTCTTTGCAGCCCCTCCATGGGGTCTTAATCTTTAGATACACATAAATTGCATTCATTCTTTTAGCACAGCACAGGATAATGCAGTGAAAGACAGGAGGGATTGGTTTGAAAGTTCTGGAGTTTATGCAAGGCACGTGAGATAAGAAAATTTCAAGAAAAACAGATCACAGGCAGAAGCAGATGTTCAGCTTATGGCCACATCTTTGATCCTTTCTTTGCATCTCTCTTACATGATGTGGTTACAGGGACAGTATAGAGCCTACATTGCTAGTGTGCAGAAATGAGGGACACCATGGACTCAGAAAGATTGGTCTGCAAGAGGACTGAAGGGGGTCATAGAGTCAATTTTTGCACTGCTCTCTCATGAGAAAATAGGTTCCATGTCAGCCAGAGCACAATCAGTACACAGCCTCTAGCCCACATGTGTAGCTACACAAGCAAATCCGGGTCAATAGCACTGTTATCTGTGAAGAAACATTTCTGTGTATGGATAAGCGAATTGCTAGGAACAATACCTGTACCAGTGCCTCCAGAACTCTGCAGTGAAGACCTATCCAAAGAACTTGAACAATGCAGTTGGATGATTTATATCAGGATGAGGATCTGGCTTTAAACAGGCAGAGGAAGAGAATTTTGAACATAAACAACATAAACATTTAAAATTAGTTCAGACTTTTGTTAGAAAAGCAATACTTAAAAGTGCTACAGAAAGCATGTGAATCTCCTTGTACCTGCATCAGCTTTCTGGATAATGTCTTTGGTATCTCACAGGTACTGAAGCTTACCAGCTGTGTGTTTCTGCAGCTGCTCTTTATTGAAAGATACAATAAACACTACAGTCGTGTAAAGCCTCTATAAATAGCTGTAGCAAAAGCCATCCCTGCACCCATACTAACTCTCTAGCCCCTCTCTACTAGCTTGTAAATTGAGTATAATACTAATAGTTACCCTTCTCTAAGTGTTCTGAGATCTTCTAATGAGAGGTGGTATATACTAGTTAAGTCCAAAACATTAAAAATAGTTACTTATTTCTTTCTCATAATTTCTGAGCCATCATTTCCAATCCACCTCCATTGTTCCCAGCAAGCAACTAAAATAATTAACAGCAGACAGCCTATTAAGAAATGGAAAGTGTTTTGGTTACTTGCTATTTGTGGGTATGCATTGTTCCAGCATGGGAGCAGCCAGCTGCAATTGGGAGAATTTTCTGCTCACCACAGACATTTTATCTCCAGTGTTTACCAGATTCTGAATCTGGAAAATTTCTGAGATTGTCCAGCTTCTCTAAATTTCTATGTCCAAAATTATGTAGTCTACAATGAATAACTCTGCCTAAATAAACTCCATTTAAGTGTAATTTTTTTTTTCCTGTTTAAGACAACCTTTTTTCCTCCCTCAGATTCTCTATCCCCAACCCCATCTCCAGAACTTTTGGTGCAATCACTGATCAGGGGGTAGAGATCACTCTGATGCAGGACATGTACAACAACTAACTGGCATTTTATAACCATAAAAATAAAGTAAAAAATAGAACAAAAGCAAAAAAGGTAAAATAAAGAAAAGTCTGGGTTGTCCTACACACAGAGGAGATGTAAGACTTGTCTGTGTGTGCTGAGACTCACTCTAACAATGAGGCTTTTCAGTCAGACACTACAAAGCAGAGGAAAAACTCTACTGAAAGCTGCAGAGACAGCAGTCAAGTGGCTGTAGACAGGAAGAAGACTAATTTTCTCTCAGATGTCTTACAGGTTAAGATATCATAATGAATCAAATTTACTTGGCCTTTATTTTGAAATGTTTTGTTTCTGTTTCAGACCCACAGAAGGGCTTCTTCTGTGCCTGCAAGTCTGGCATTTGTTCTCAGGATATTAGTTGCTCTAATCATATGTATTATTTCTACTGTTGGATATTTCCTATTTTTCTATGATCAGAAAACTTATCATTGCTAGGAACATAGCTCTCTCTCCATCTGAGCTCTCTCCCTGAGGTATAGCTGGATCCACGGCAGATCTCAGGAGACTCCTTGGAGTCCAAGATTCAGTCCTGGGTGCTGCATGATGGAGCCTTCGTGCTGCTGGAGTGGTCTTCCTTGAAAGGAAAGCTATGGCTTTGGGAATGGTGTGATATCTGGCATGGATATCTAGAATGACTGAAAAGAAAAGAGCACCTTGAGAAGACTTCTCAAGAGAGTGATAGGACGATGGCCAAAATACTTCTCTCCTGGGACCAACACCATCCTTCCCCACTGCCAAATTTCATTCCAGAACCATTTAAAATTTGAATCTAACAAAACTATTTTCTCTTAAAGCCTTCCTTGATATAATGTTGTTTGTGGTCTAGATAAGCCAAAGCCTTAGTGCCCAGCTTGCTTCAGAACTTCTGTTGCTCTTTGCACATCTCAGCACTGTGTTTGGGCAAATCTGCCTGATGATGTCAAACAGGGACAGAGAACTATGGCAACGAGTAGAGTCCGCATTGTCTTCACAAAGAATGCTTTCCATGAGGTATCAGCTGCTGCTTTTAACTGAAAAACAGTGAAGTGGATTCCTACCCAGCCTGGGAAGAGCAGCTTCACAGATACTCCAGCAGTTAATCCCATGCTAACGACAGCGATAAGCAGAATGGGCTTGGTGACTGAGGTGTCTGGCAGGAGGTTATTATAAAAATAACTGTTAACTTTTCTCCTGCAACCGTCTTGCAATGCTAGCTGAAGACAGAGGGTTTCTGTTTGCTTGCTCTGTGGCTATGACACTGTGCAGTCTACTCTGCAATGCCTTGTAAGTGCTGCTCAGCCCGGAGCCACCTGTGACTTCAGGCCATCCCAGCCCTTCTGGAGGTGGTTGCTCTCCTCATTGATTCTGCCTTTGGACTCTCTTCTGGAGTAGTTAACAAGGCAACCAGCTGGGATTGCCTGTCTGCTGGGAACTGTTTGGAGACCACTAGCTCATTTAATCAAAATTATCCATGAGGACCACAATGGCACTATTATTTTTCAGATAGCTTTTGGGGATAACGACTTGATCCAGGGGATATCCTGGCTTGATTAGTCACTATGCCAAGGATTAATATAATTACTGATACAAGTAACAAGACTGAAGGTGTCAGATACATAGCTACAATTTTTTAAAAAATTATCTCCATTTCATTTTCTAGATCAGCAATTAAAAAGTAGGAAAATAGGAAGATTTTAAACTGGACTGTATAATTCTGCAAGACACAGTCCCCTCCCTGCTGCCTTTTTTCCTGTTCTATTTCTGGCCTGTGTGGTAGAGAGGATGATTTCTCCCTGGTGAAAAATAGCAAATGAATTATAAAAGCATGCATTGTAATTTTTTAGGAATGGAATATGCTTCACACACCTACTGAGTGATGTGCATGAAAATCCATGTACTGTACATGTTGCAGAAGAAGGCTTTTTTGTAAGACTTTTTTTTTAATGACCTGTGCCTAGAATACTAAAATTGAAACCTTGCTCTGGGTGGTCTTTATTTTTGGCTGAAGCCTCCTAAGAGTTCCATAAATATTAATTTATGAAGAACGTACAACACAAGTGAATGTAGAACTGACCACTTTCTTGGACTTCTCATATTACTTAAACTGTATTATTATTATTATTTGCTCATAGAACAGTGGGAATACTGTTAAAAAAATTAAATGGGACTTTTATCATTGAAAAGTTTGTGGTTTGCTTATTTGGATCAAAAAAAAAAAATCAACTGAGCACATGCAAATAACTTCAGAAATAAAGTGCAACAGTACTAGTTTTGACACCAGCCCCATTTGTTTCCTCTGAAATGTTTTGCCAGTCCAGCAGACAGATATTTCAAGAACAGCCTCACAAGGGAAGATTAAATGTGTGTGTTTTTATAAAACAACGACATCTTGTTTTCAAAGCCCTGCAAGCTTAAAATGGATATTAGAGCAGTCACATATAAACTGCAGTTCCCAAGGACAACTGTTTAGCTTAAGTGCCATTTAATGTTCTCCTAAATGGTTCCGCTGTTTAGTGTGCAATATATCTTCTAGATTAGACCTTTAATCCTTTACATTGTGCTTGCTGTGTCAAAGAGGGCTTCATGCCAGCTTCTTCCTATTGGTGGGTCTCTTTCTCTCTCTTTTAACAGGCACATGAAGAACATCAAAGTCTTATGTTTTGCCTCTTTGAATCCAAACAAGAAATCCTGTTAAAAGTTTTTTTGAACTAAAAACTTTAAACAGTTTAATGTGTTTCCCTCTTTCTTTCTGCTTTAATTTTAGTGCTTTTATGAGCACAAAGAAGTAGAAGAAAGACCAGAAATATTTTATAAAGTACTGGTTTTTTAATAAATGTGAAAAATTGATATAGACTAGCTATGTATGTTTAATGTTAATGAGTATTTCAGAGGGCTACAGCTTTAACACCTCAGTGCCTTAAGGTGAAGAGAGCTCAATGCCATTACAAATGTGATACACAAAGCAGAGAAATTACCTGGTACACCATGTTTAAGCAAAGCAGGGTATGCCCTGAGAAGCTAAGCCCAGCTTGGATCTTAAGGCACACCACTTTTTGCTGAGCCAGCAGCTGAGTGGACTAACCAGAAGACCCTCACTATTGATGGACCTTAAGCATAAGTACTGCTTTGCAGCATAAGTCAATAGTGGGCTTCCGGAAGCTAGCTCTGAATTTCTTAGTCTTGGCTATGCTTGCCTTTGCTCCTGAGAGGAAAATAAATTTGCCCTATATGGCCTAAAAAGCAAAAACATCTGCTGGTATTATGAGCAGCCCTATTGTCCGACTTCAGCAGCGGGGAGGTCTGCACTTGTTCAGTTCTGCTTTCCTGCTAAGCATCGAGAAAGCCTATGGGGATCATTATCAAGGCTCCGGAGGGCAGCAGGGGAATGAATTCACCATTCCAACAGGTAGCCAAAAAAGGCCACCCTGATGTCCTGGCTAGTAGCAAAATATGCTACCTACCATGCAGGGGACCCACATTTGGGAACAAGTTTGGAACTCTTGCTCCAAAGCCAGTGATGGACAGCAGCCATGGGCTAAGGGAGGGACTCGGCTTCAGGGAAGGCTAGCTGTGGTGGCTGGCAGCTGGAGGACATGGAAAGCTGAGACTCAGTGGGTGGTGAGGAGGAAAAAATGATGGTGCAGATGGAGTGCTTGGTTAGAAGAAATCCCACCTCACTTGGTCTGACTCATTAACCTGAACATCTGCCTAAAGGAAAGAGAGCATTCCCTTGGTTATTGCCACTCACTACAGTTGCTTCATTAGTGGCAAAATGCCTGTGCTCAGATATCTGAGGCCAAATATAGCTTTTTTTTTACTGTCGCTTCTGTTATCTTCACCTACAAACACATAAGTTTTCTTTGTAATACATTTCACTTATTTTTTACTTGCATTTCTGTTATTTATTTTGGAGTTTATGAGTAAGAAATACCTTTCATATTTGGGTCCAGATGAACACACACCCAAAACCAGAAGTTTGTCACAAAATTTCCAATATCAGATGTTATTCATATTTGGACTTGAATATCAACAAAACACGTATCCAGATGTCAACTATCTGAGAAGAAATGGAGTCCAAGTAGCACTGACTAGGAAAGCAAACAGACCAAACCCTTCCTGTAAGCACAGGACCTCCAGGTCTCCATCCCATCCAGTGTTTCTGCTAGCACTGAGGAGGAATCCATTCAATCCTCAAGTTTCTTTGAGGCCCCTTAGTTTTTTTCTTTACAGGCATAGGAGGGAAAAATAACACGGCGTTGTGTTCTCCTGATCCCATTCACTTAATACTGCTAGTTTGGTTTTACTGAGAACTGAAAGCTTTCCAAACCTGCTTGGCAGGCCTGTAAGAAAAGGCCGTCCAAATTTAAGCCGTTCCATTCAGAACCAAGCCTGAAGACTGAACCCAAGCCCACTTTCACAGTAATTTTCAGCCTCTATATGAAAATATTTCCACTAATGTAATTATGTTCCTCGTAGAGTAAGCTGTGTGGAGGGTTTTGATTTTTTTTTTCAATACAGTATTGTTGAAAAGATGTCCATGGAGGACAATTTAAATTGGTGATGTGGTAGATGTTTTGCCAAGGGGAGAACAAGTAATGGTTGAATCTAGAAGCTGTCCAACTTCTTGTAGCCAAAAGTAATTGCGGATCAAAGATTAGCTAAGCTAATTCTGGTGACTTACTCAACAAGATGCCAGTAGACAGGGTCACTGATCTCTAGCTCCTCTGGTGATAAGAAACTGTAGCAAAAATAGACCTGTTCAGAACCACGAGGCAGGGTAAAGCATCCCCATCTCACCCTGGACAGAGGTTTTACTTACCCGTCTTTAAAGAGACTCCACATTCACCTTAAGCAATCTTTTCCTGCACTTGACTTCCCTCAGTGAAAACGTTGCCCTGAAAACATTAATCTTTCTTACCACAGTATTCCATGCTCCTACTTGAACGCATCATTTTTTTGTCCTGTCTGCCTTGCATGTGGGGATTAGCTTGTTCCCTTCCTCTTTGCAACAACCTTTCATAACCTTGAATACTGTTTATCGCAACTCCACTCAGTCTTTCTTCCCTGTGCTAACAGACAGAGGAAATCTTCAGTTAACAGGAAGATGGTGTAGCTCCCTTCCTATCAGCCCACCCTCGTCTTCACTGAGATAAGCAGCATTTGGAGCTCTGGTGAATTTTGACGAGCACAACAGCTCCTTGAAGGACTTTGTGAGATAAAGCAGCACTGAAAGCTGTTCTAATTTATCTTGAGGATATAACTGGATAGCAGTCATAATCAGAGTGGGGGGCATATAAAGATAGCCAGGCGATTCCTCCTGTGACTCCGATTTGTGCTGCACACAGCTCAGGCAATCTAGAGTATTCACCCACAGTAAAGTGGTGATTTGACACATTCTGCACAAAGAAATATTCATGATATTCAAGGTCTTTAGCTGTGGGATACCAACCAGGGTGATATCTTTCATATTTTTCTTGCAGGTTATTTAGCTATTCCATTAACCCTTCCATTGTATCTATAAGATGATTCATACATTTAAAAAAAAATAAAATAGCAATATAGAAATTACTTTTAATATATCACCAAAATCAAATGGTGTCTAAAGACTTCTAACTTGACAGAATTTAAATTCAGTACTGACAAATTTATGGATGATGTAAAATTGGTACTCATGCTAGGAAAGCTGCATATTAATGAGAGCATATTGGTATCAGTTTTTAAACATTTTTCTGAAAATACTATTTAAAGATTTTGGGTTAGACCAACTAATGTGTCTTGGCTTCTTTGTGCAGCTGTAGTGATGCAAAACAGCTACAAGCCAATTTAATTGGTTGGTTAACCTCAGTTTATTACTTCTTTGAGCTTCTGCAGTGGTGGAAAATAGCCAGGCTGTATCTGGTTCTCAGTCTCTTATTAATCAAAGGCATCCAATTGCCTCCCACTAAGGCTTTTTGTGTGCTCTATCATACACCTTAATAATGATCTTTGTTTCTAATATTCTCATATCTAAATAATTTTAATTTATAGTAAGCTTCAGCCTTTAAAATTTTAAAAAGTGATGGTGACTATGAATTTATATACCAGTGGGTATACTGGAGAAAGACTTGAAAACAGCACACAACGTATGTCTGAGAAAGCCTTTTAGATGGCACCATTCATTGAAATAGCATATTTAAAAGTAATTTCAGGAGATAAGCATAGAAAACCTCCCACTAGGCACTTGCTCTTTGTGTGTATATGAAGGCATAACTACATTGCTCCTTAAAAAGAAAAAAAAATATTTCAAAGATAACATCTTCCTTACTGAGTAGGCTTCCCATCAGCTATAAAAAACCAAAAGGACAGATGCACCAGATGTAAGGATGGATTCATGTCAGTGGTAGCAGAAAAACAGAAAAATGCATTAATCTGAAATACACCATTGTGTGCATGCTGAAGCCTGGAGAACTGTCAATGTCTATGCTTTCTTCCTACACACAGCTGCAAAGATAACACTGTCTAGTGTGCCAGGGCTCCATGGGGAATTCCTTGTAACAGTTCTGTTCTTTCAATTCTTATTAAGGTTTACATCCTTATTTCAGTTGATGATCAACTTGCTAGCTGGGTCAACTGCTGGCATAAATCCCATCAGCAATTACAATTTTATCTTGACAGTATCATTCCTGTAGTGGAAAAGCATGTTGGGGCTTTACAGTGAGCCTGGCTGGACCATTTTCCTTTTTTCCTCCTCTACACTGCATGAAAGATTTCTTCCATCCTTACCTTCAGCTGCTAGAATTCCTGTAATGACAATATACTTCTATGATGCACTAAAATAATAAGGACAATGATATGATACTCTCAAACTGAAAATGCCTTGAGGAAGAAATATAAATGCATAGACCGTTATCTGAAGCCTACTGAAATCAATGGGAGGTTTTTCCATAAATTTTAACAGTCTTTGAATCTGGCTTTGAATTATTTATTAATGACTAAACCAGGCGATGCACTTTCCCCAGTTCAGCCAAACCTTCTGAATCTACCAATTCGAAATTTAACAGGGGTGGTACCTTCTGGTTTCTTTCAGGAACCACTGCTCTTACAAGTAAAGGCTTGCACATCTAATCTGTAGCATTTATAAAGTTATCACAGCTTAAACCAAGTGTCACATTAACAACAGTTTTCATGTCAACTAGGCTGTAGTGATAGATGTCTTTGGAGATCAGTTCTGTCAAGTTGTGATTCTAGTTTCCACTTCTGTGCCTGGAGACTTGCAGTGAGTGCTTGGAAAACTCTTGCTAGACTTCTTAACTACAAAAGGTTTCGAAAGATTTCTTATTAGAGACCATACTTTGGACAACGTAGCTCAAGAGAGCTTAAACAAAGTTTTGCAGGGAAGTCGTCTGAGGTTTGAATGGAGCCTCCCAGGGGGATGGGTGCATTGAGATAAGAGCAAAGAATAAAGCTTGTTTGATAGTGCTAGGGGCCAGAACTTCATTCGCGCAAAAGGAGGATTTAAACAGGTTTAGGCTTTGCAGTCTACCTTTACGTTTAAAAAAGGGTTATCTCCTCAAGCTTCTGAGGGAGGTGCCTATATGTTTGTAATCCGAGCAGTGCAGATTTCAGCCTTGTGTTGGCCTCCTATGTGAGAAACAGCAGTTAAGTCCACACAGAGACTGTGGACTAGATTTTCCTGTCAGTAGCATTAATTTAGCTGGAGATGATATTGCAAAAGGAGCATGTTCAACCTGGAAAAAGATGGTCAAAGTGAGAAGAGAATTAGATTCAACCTTTTCCAAGAAAATGTGCAGAATGTTTGATATCTGAAAGTGTGCTAAAAAAGTGCTTGTTGTCGGGCACCGGTACAAATCTTTACTCTTTGAAACATGAGAGCCTATTAAAAGTCAGCTTTTAAAACTGTTTTGATCATCCTAGTGCATTCAATAGTTTTCTCATATTCTGCTGTTATTCTAACAAAGATTAACTAGCCCATATTTCCACATATGAAGTGCTTTGAAGAGTTTTAGACTGTAGTATCTCCGAAATAACTAGGTGTTGCCCTGAAAGGCTGGGGATGGAGAATCTGTCAGCCTATGAAAGCTATGCATGCTTCAGGAATAAATACATCATCAGCAGTAAAATAAGGGCTCAAATGGAAAGAAAGGGGAAGCAAAGAGAATTCCTTTTCAGTCATTAGCTATTCAAATACTATTGAATTAAAATTGCTCCTAATTTTTTCCAGATTAATTACCTCTGCATGGCCTGAAATCCTTCATTTGAGTCACCCACGCTGAGGCATGCTGAGCATTTGCTATTGGACTGTTTAGCAAAATCACACAGTTAATCCAGAAACCATCTGCTGTAACCTCATGATCGTTTTTGCACCCTTGTTGCCCATCAGCACAACCATTCGGATGAGAAAGGCAGCTCCATTTTTTCATACTCTCCTGGGAGTCCCCAGAGAGTTTTTGAGTGATGCTTCATCTGTATGAAAAGGAAAACAAATCACGAAGGTCAAAGAGTCATTACAGGAGGATATCCTCTATACATTCTAGGCCACAAACTCTTCAGCGTCTAGAATATTTGCCTGTCTCTCTGGTTGACAAAACTTAGACAGCTAAGGTTCAATGCACAAAGCCACCCTATTTAATGAAAATCACACAACTGCAGGATGTTCTATATGGTCCAAGAATTGAGACTGAGCAGAAAGGAAATATTTGAAGCATACGATGATGGATTTTTTTTATTGATATCCAAATCTGGGATTTTTCTGGACAACAGCTGAAATCTCAACTCCAAATATCCTTGAGTTTGGGGGGAATTCTGAATTCAACTCCAGGTCCAGATAGGGGAGTTTATGTCACTTCTTACTGTGAACAACTGACTGAAAAAATCAAATTCACTAATCTAAAAGTACCAAAATTTTTACAGTTGGCTGAACTAGACTTCTTAATTAACTCTTTCATTTGTGCAGCATTTCAGATGCTGAGTGGGGCTGTTTTTCAAATCTGCAGTTTTGTATTTCAGAATATTCTTTCCTGATCAAGTCCTTTTCGTAAGATTTCTGAGTAGTATGGCTTGTTCTCAAGTAACATCAGCCTTTTTCTGAAATTTGTGTTACTGTCTCAGTTGGGTCATGGTAGGTCAAGAAAAGAACGCAAACAAAATGCGCCTTGCCTTGATCCCTCATCATCTCTAAAGGAAGGTAACGAGGTTATTCTGAGGGCTATTCATCATTCCTCTGGTGGTCCAACCACTTCACTTAGTTTATGATTTGCTGCCAGCGAAGCTGGATCAGCACAACCTGTGGTGTTGTGCTCAGATTGACAGTGACAGACCATTCCCTGTGGGAACAGCGATATACACTGCAAAGCATGTACTGACTTAGCAAACCTGACGAAGACAAAATGTTACCAGTCTGGCAAGATTTTAAATTAAATGGCAGTAAATGGAAATAAAACTTCCATTCAAGGTCTGTGTAAGAATTCATGGAACATTAATAATTTTGCTGGCAGATCAGCAAAGGGTTTCTTAATATTAAGACGTGACTTTGTTGATTTGAGAGGAAACATCCTGTAAATCAGATAAGAACTTTTCTAATAACTGTCCAAATGTATTTGAGGGAAATGACAATAGAGCTGGAATCAGTTTTTCTTATTTATATTCTGTCCATGCACACAGTATCTCTTCCATTGCAGATGTCTGTCAATAGAGCTAAACAGAAGTCCTCACTCATGAAACATTTCAGGAGGTAATCTAAAGAAAATGGCTTACACAGCTGTCCCTTGGTGGTTCTCAGATTCTTTTTTTCTGAGCTACAGTATTATAAAACTATGGATTCTATTGAAGATTTTTTTAAAAAACAAACCCTGGACCTTGAGTTCTGATGTTCTTCATAACTTTTACGCACCCTTGATAATGAGTATATAAGTGCAAACCACACAAATTCCTGTTCCTGATGGTTTTGGAGCCCTACCTCAGTGCAAAATACAGCTGAGAAAACAGTTTAAGAAAACCTGGCATTCAACCGACCATAACAAGTTCAAGTGTCCTTAACCAGGCCTAAATTGGGCTAGGATGGGTCCCTAGGCCTAAATCTATAAGCCTGCTAACCTCGGCTCATGTGTCCAGACCTCCATCAGTAAAGTTCAGCCAGCTTAACCACTCTGTTACTGAAATATAGAGCATACAGATTCCAAATGCAATTTCAGTCAGACTTTGGAAGGTTCATACAAATATCTGATCTGTAAGTAAATTTTTAAAATTATGCATTGAAACACTGTAGACTGCATGGTCAAAAGTCAAGAAGTTGTCTTCTGTACTCAGGAATAGCCTTGCTATAAATGGGGGGAGAGAGGGAAGAAGGGATTTCATTACCCACAGTACTATTATGTGGCATGGGAACGGGAGCCAGAGTTAATGGACAGAGTATAAAACTCTACAGTTCTTCTCCCCCCCCCATATATCTGTATCTGTATGTCCTGTGAGTGCACACATACATGTGTGTGTGCTGACAAGCACAACTAACAAGAGCATTTGAAAAAGTTTATGGAGAAAGGGAATACTTTATCTCTGCTGCAGTTTACATTTTTATGGGAAGAATGCCCTTTTATATGCTATACATAGCTTAATGAGTTGATGATGGACTCACCAATGGGTGTTCTCCACATTCGTGGCTCCTAACTGTATTTACCATGCACTAAGGAAAACATGATACACTTAATAAAAGAATCATAAGGCTTTTATTTCCACAGAGGACTCCTGGCTTTACTGGTCAAACTGCTTACAGAGATGTCAGCAGTTGCAGAGCCCTTTCATATGCTGCAAGTATGAACCCACACCATTCCAGGCAGCATTTGTGTTAACAATGGAATTTTTAAATAGAAATAATTAGTTTTGCTGGCCATGGTTGTTACATCTGGCATAAATTTGCCCCAGTGAACCCTATTTTTAAAAAACAAAGCATCTGAATTGAGGTTCCAGATTATACTAGTTACTGATCTTTGCAAGCTTAATCCATTCTTATGAACAACGCCTCTGTGGTGTTTTCTTCTCCAAAGGATATAGTACGGGTGCAACCCAAGCTTTCTTGTGCTTAATCTGAACCAGAAGTCTGAGCTGATTATTTTAAAAGGCATGCTGTTTCTTAAAAGTTATTTTCTTCCTGTATTCATGCTGTGCTGATAAGAAGTTATAAGTGGATCTCTTTAATGTTTTAGGCTGTAGTGATACAGAAGAAGGCAGCATGCATCTGGGGGCTACACAGCCCAAGGTTAAGCCAGTTGATGTAGCAACAGTAAAGGCTGAAAAAAAAAATACTCTTTTACTTTGAAGCATATATACCACAGCTTTTAATTTCTGGAAACAACACATATAGAGTGAAATTATGCCTGGTTTATAAAGGTGCTAAACAAGGGCAGAGGGAAAGACTTCACACTCTTCAGCCCAAAGACCTGGGGTCTGTGTTGCTGCTGCCAATGACAGTAAGCCCAAAGTGCAGGAAGGGCAGAGGTCAAGAGATGTCCGCTGCACCCTTTTGAATGAACATGCCAGTGTAGCCTCAATCAAGTTCTCCTCCCCACCTCTGTCTCCTGACTGATGCCCCCGCAATGCTGGAGAGCACCCAGCTCCGAGCAGGTCCAAGCTCTCAGGGGCCCACAGCAGCAGAGTGCTCCTTTGTCTGCCTCCAGTTACGGGGGTAATCCATTTGCCCCTGTTACAGCAGCCTCACTAAAGCTGCAGCTGTAACTAGCTGCCCTGCACACCAATCATTTCAAATATTGGGTTTACCTCTGAGTTACTGGTCTGTAATGAATAATAGGGTAGCTAATACGTAGACAGATCCTCAGTCAGTGCTGGATGTGAGACAGCAATTTCCAGCAGCAAGGGAGTTGGCTTTAAGGTACATTCCTGGCTCAGTCCAAACTCCCATCGGCCCAACCGCATTTCTGTTGCTGCAGTGAATGATCCTGCCTATTGATCTCCCTATAATCAGTTCTTTCTGCTAGACAAATATAGGTACTATAAAACCTAATTAGGTGTTTTTAGTGTTTAAATATATATTTGTCAGTAAAGATGTTCCCTCTGTCCAAAATACAATATTTGCAAGTCATAAAATTCTCATTTTGCTGATAAAAATGTCATTTCAAATGATACTCTTATTTTTTAACTAGCAAAAGCAGACAGAGCAATCTCACTAACACTAGATTGCCAGGCTCCCTCTATTATCAGCAGCTAATTTTACCCAGTGTCATAAACAAGATAAGTAGGCAGGTACTAAAGTAATGTCATCAGCTGTTTTAGAAGCCATTATTGATTCCCAAATCACTAATCAGGTCTATTTCTAATCCAATCACATGCATAAATGATAAGTTTGTAGATATCAGGTAATTTGTTAAATTCTTGGCACCCCACAGCTTGATGCTCAGATATCCAAAGTGACTCTAATGTTTCGTGATTATGCCTTCATTATATAATGATGTCAGAATTTTAGCAACTGAGGAGCTGGACTGAAATCACAATACTGAAATCACATACACACCGCATGTGCGTGGCCCTCCCCACAGACCTGTGATCATTATTATATCTTCAACAATGTTAAATGCACATTTATATACTCATGGAAGTTAGACATGAGAATGTGAAGTATCAATGAGTAGAGTCCCAAATTCACAATTACATTATTTTTAAATTATTTTTTATTATTTTTCTCAGCTCCCTGAGAATTTTTTTTAATCCTTTTTTTGCATTCCATTTTATTGCTGGCAGCTCCAAATTGCAAGGAAACCAGTAACAGATATTTACTTCTTGTGTTCAACCAGTCAAAGACAGGAATTAAGATAACCAAACTTAATCAGGTCTGATTTATCCACAGTTATGCAGTTTCTATTACTTCTCCTGATATATTTTTTTAGCACTTGGGATACATAAAAACAGATCGTATAAGGAGAACAGAATGCTAGCACTGTCCTTTACAGCCTCAAACCAAATTTTCAATAATGAGTCAGCTTTAAGAAGAGCCAGATGAGACATCCCCCTGTTGCCTGTTGGATGTGTCCTTGGTATCTCAGGAAAATACTCTCCTGTTACTTCAGAAACAGAAGCCAACAACAAACACTGAATGGAGGTGGCCAAGAAAACAGTGACAGTGACAGTGCTAAATGGCTGTGTCATAGCTGGCAGAGAAGCAGATGAAATTATCCAGGCCTTAGATAGCTGAGATTGAATGTGTTCTCAAGCAAGTTGCAAAGCAAGAGGAAATTCCAGTAAATAATTTACTTAATGGGATCAATGTGCAAGAGATCTTTTTTCTGTCCTACAAAGTTAATATTAGTATTCTGTTATCATCCTTTTTTTTTTTTTTTCCCTATTTGCTAACTTATCATGTGAGATGCCAACAGGATCTGGCACTGTTTGGGGTCTGATACTACTCATAAATACACTGGGTGAGTTAGGAGCAACTGCTGGACCCAGCAACTTATTTTTTTCATCAAACACTTCTTGCTGAAAAATGCAAACTTTGCAGAGTTATGGCCAACCTGTGTACCTTACTCCCATCAGCTTGCCTGGCCAGCTGAGTAGGAGACAGGATTATCAGAGCCTCCAGATTCCCAATTCGATCACATTCCTACCACTAAGAGCTTTGGAGGCACCTTTTATTGTTTTTTTTTTTTTTTTTCAATTTTGTGTTTTGTAACAAAACATTACAGAATTTCACTTCTGTGAAATAGTTTTGGTGTTTTAGCTTATTACTGCAATTCGAAAGGAACATTTCCTAAAATCCTGAGATTTTTTACATATGTACAATTTTGCCTCCTGGACACTTCAGCAACCACACTGGAGTCAGTGGAATTATAGCTCCCTTGCCCAGTTAAAACTGCTCTATGTTCGTGGACAAATTCAAACCTTGTGTTAGCAAGCACAGTTTCAACCACACTTGTGGAGGTTTCAGAGTCTCAGATTCCACCCACTTTTTTGAAAGTGTGCAGCAGGCAGAGGAGAGAAACCCTATTAATGCCACCAGTGAGAGAAAGAGGGTAATGTGAGCTCGAATGTTGTTAGACACCAGAGAATCCACATGGAAGAAAGCCCAAATGCATGCTCCAACCACCTGAAAAACTAAAGGACAAAGGTCTATAAAACTTAACATGAGAATTTACAGGAAATCAGGCCTCTTTAGTTTCAGTGTTCTCTAGACTACCTGTTTATAGGCTTAATTTTCTATGTACACCTTCAATAACAATAGCCAAAATGGTCTCATTCTGTATTCAAGGACATAAGAAGACCTCAAGCACTTTTGCACAGCAACTCTTGACAGCATTGTCCTTTGCCTCTGTGTGCCCCTGCACTCTGTGTTGCTTTGGAAATCAAAGATGCTAAAGATGAAACCGTACACAACTGCAAAGAAACTTTTGCCATCGATGTGCAACTTAACAATTGCATCCCACACAGGTTCTTGTTACCCCCTTTGGAAGCATTTGTATTTGATTAGTCTGGTCAGCCATCTAGTGTTATCCATCAGGCAGTGGGAAAGGAGTAATCTGACAATGGTGAACAATTGACATTTGTTAAGTTTAAGAAAAGGTCCTTGCATAATTTGGAGCAACTGAGATCAGATCTGATTACTGTTATCCTTCTCCCACCTTCAGGTTTCTGCACTCCAAGTAAAATTAGATGGTGGGAGGTTTGTGTGTATGCCCATGAACGTTTTTGCTTAGCACCTAGGACAAAGCAGCAGTGATATGGGTAAGAGGCTCACACTGTTATCCTACAGACCCCTGAAGCTGACAAGGGCTGGTCCTGCCCTGAAAAGAAGCCACATTGACAGCCCCTGGCAAGGGAAGGGAGGAAGCCTCACAGGGACAGCTTGGGGGAGAGGGGAAGGACAGCGGAAGGGTGTAATTCCACTTTATTCTGGCTTCAAAGTGGAGCTGAAGCCTGATGATTTTTAATGCTTTCAGCTGAAAACAGAAGAGGCAAGTGGTTTGGAGCTGCCTGACTATAACCATAAAATCTAAAGGAGTAAGTCAGTAAATGAGCAAAATATACAGAATATAAAAGGACTTCAGGTCTTTCTTTTCATTTTCTTACCCTTGGAATGCTTCTGTGGTTATTTTCATCCACTCACTAACACCTCTCAAAAGTGTCCAAGCATTTGGAGGCTTTCTTTCTGTTTGTTTATTCATAATTTAGTGTAATCCCAGACTGACTTTAAAAATCCAGCTTTTTAAAAAAGATTCAGTTACCTAATACATTTGTTTTGAAATGACAAGGTAAAAATGCATGTGCTATATGACAAAAAAAGGAGGATGTTTTTATTTTGGAAATACGCTTCATATAACAAAATTCAAACTCATGGAACCAGATCTTCAGGTGAAATTATGGTATGGTAGGTACGTCAAAGGCAGTGGGACAATCCATGGGATGGAATTTCAGGGACAGCTAATTGTTTGCTCTTAGAAGAATATAATTTCCTTTCCATAATGAGCTAGCTTTCAGGAAATGAGTACGGAGAAGGGAGAAGAGAGAAAGAAATACAGTATTCTGGAAGCTAAAAATCTTGTTGGTGTTCTTTCTGCAATTTTTGTGGCTAAGACACTGAATGGATTCCATAAGTGAGATTTTGTCATCTTGCCAAATCTACATGGTCTTCTATCTTTTAAAAAAATGCCTTTGATTTTCACAGACTCCAGCCCAGCTTGGGACTTGTGTTTAAAAAAAAGCATATCCTGCTGCTACAGGAAATATTTTTCTCAACACCATCGTATTTTATTTATTTTAATCATATTTTAAAAAGCATCTTATAGAAATCCCAACAGTATTGTTACTCATAACCCAAAAGAGCTCATTTCACATATTTACAGGAGAAAAGCTCACAGGATTAACACATTTGGAAATGATGTGAAAATACAAAACGGACTTCAGATCTTTTAAGAAGCCCAAATATTGAATACAGTAGGATAGGAAACTATTAGCTTTCTTCACATTTGGAGGAAGACCATACAACATACTGAATATAGGGACTGGTTCACTTTATACTGGATTATAGAGAGTACGACTTCATTTTCTAGTAGAGAAACTTATTATTAATACTGTGTAAGGCAATTCCAGCAAGCTTGAGAATTGGATATTAGGCCAAAATAAAATCTCCATGTTCGCATATAACCACACACTGACAACATTCAGGTCTGAATAGTTTAATAACCTTTACTTTTTATTTTGGGCCAAGTTCAGATTCAGAAAACCCTTTTCTGCAGATGCAAACCTTTGAGCTAAGATCTACAGTGAAAGGCTTGGGTTTCTTTTAATATATCATCCCTATTGGGTTTCTTAGAAGTTGTCTGCAAGAAACCCAAGTTCACTGTTATTAATAAAGAGGTTTTGAGAAAGTATTACCAGGCAACAATCATTACTGAAGTGTGCTGGACTACTGAAGTACAGCTCTGCAGCAACAGAAGGTTGTTACAAAAAACTGCAGTGGTAATCAGCTAGTGCAGCAGTTTGTAGGGAATGCTCTTAAATCGATGATGTAGCTACATATAAAAGGTGAAGAAAAAAAGCTGGATTATTGGTATTTTTATCGGTGATATGTGACCTGTTTTATGCCCTGCATATATTCATCCTGTAATCCTTTGCTTCACCATGTCCCAGGTCAGTTAATCACTCAAAACAGTCCTTTGTTGCACTGGTAGAAAGTTACCAGCAAGAATGGCCCTTGTTTAATCCTGGCAGCAAATTAAGACATCTCACTTTTGATCTGGAAAAATGCATCCTGATTACAGAAGGCCAATCAGACTACCAACCCAGCTCTCCATAGGTAATTCAAATGGAGAAAATGGGAGAAAAGAGGTACTAAGCAGCCAGCCTACATTGCTCCTGTGTTTACTGTAAGCTACAGAAACAGAGATGACTGGATGAACCTTCGGTTTTTGTTATCTATTCTCTAGGAAGTCCTTGTTTTCATGGGTCAAAATCTCTCTTGACAGGGTCCACCCAACTGATAATCATCAGTGTGGGCCTCAGTAAGCCATGGGGTATCTTAAAACCTAAAGGGATGCTTAGCATATTCTGAAAGACTAAGCCATCAGGAAATGTTTTTGGCAAATGTCACTCAGGTTTCCCAAATTATCTGAGCTGATCCTGGTTCTGAAAATCAGATATTTAAGAAGAAGTCCAAAGAAATCATGCATATCCTTTTCAGGGTCAGGTTAATTTCAGAAGGCAAAGATATTGTTGTTGCTGATCGATTTTGACAAAATTGCTTTGAAATAAAACAATTTTTCTAGAACAAACTACTTGTAATTTGTTCTGTTCTAATCAAACATAAGAATCTAACAATTTGAGCATGAAGTCATCCGAGACAGACTTCAAGCTTGGAGAAATGTGCTTAGACTGCTACAACTGAGTAAGCTCCTGTAAACTTGCTCAGATACAGAGAATAATTTTTTCCACTGAATTTTTCAAATTCCAATAAAATTAACTGTCTTGCTTTTAATTTTCATTCCCCGTGGAGAAAACACCAGCTACTTTTACTATGTCAAATACTGCAGTCCATTTCAGGCACTGCGCACGTGAGTTAATAATCCATCCAAAATGGAGTCTGTGGCAAAATAATGGAGAAAAATATTTTTGAGAATCTCTGGTCAGCATATTTGCTTTATTTTCTTTACTACCTTTCTAAACCATCATATCTTTAAATTGATTTTAAGTGAAATGTGTGCAGATATATGTTTAAATTTAATGAAGTAACCTCTTATGGATGGTGAAATGACTTCCTAATTACATTTTATGTTCTCATGGTTCTTGTGTTTTTCATTTTCCACAAATGGAACAGATTTATATGAGTTCACATGACAGCTCCAGCTTGGCGAGAAGTGACCATGGTTGCCAGAGAGACTACTTAGCCTTTAGATACATCGGCAAGGTAGTACTGTATGTTTAATAGAACTAGGTGTAAAGTGATGGTTCTTTTTTCACGGTTTATTGCTAAGCCAACCTGCTATAAAACATTGATCTCTCAGATACAGGAGACACATGACTCCCATGCCACTGGGTCCTGTAGGCTTAACCTGCTGAAAAAAAACCTAAAGTGCTAAAAGGACTTAAAATGTAATCATTAGTAGATTTTTGCAAGCAGCTGGTAAAACAAGACTTCTAGGCAGTCAGGGTGCTTTAATTTATTTCTTAATCCTGCCAA